>NC_086006.1:2985000-3022500 GCF_030014385.1 Trichomycterus rosablanca | reverse complement strand
ACTTAATGTCAAAGTGACATCTCTGTACAAACCTCAATTTTAAACAATTTCTATAAAGTTGGGACAATACTGTATATGAAATACTAATAAAGATATAAAGCGAAAATCTAATCTGTACTTTATAAATTGAAAGCAGTGCAAAAACGCTAAAATTAAAGTTTTTCCATGTGCCTGTTAAAGTTGGGACAGGAGCATGTTTATCTCTGAGCTGCGTCAGCTTTCATTTTATTTAAAATAATCAATAGAGAGCTGAAAACACCAACTGTTCCACTTTTAAATGCATTTTTACCTGTGGCTTCAAGGGTGTATTTTGCTTCATGTTTGTTTGTTTGTTTATTAGGATTTTAACGTCATGTTTTACACTTTGGTTACATTCATGACAGGAACGGTAGTTACTCATTATACAAGATTAATCAGTTCACAAGGTTATATCGAACACAGTCTTGGACAATTTAGTGTCTCCAATTGACCTCACTTGCACGTCTTTGGACTGTGGGAGGAAACCGGAGCACCCGGAGGAAACCCACACAGACACGGGGAGAACATGCAAACTCCACACAGAAAGGACCCGGACCGCCACACCTGGGGATCGAACCCAGGACCTTCTTGCTGTGAGGCGACAGTGCTACCCACTTAGCCACCATGTGGTGGTCCTGTGGGGGTCCTGACCACTGAAGAACAGCATGAAAGGGGGCTAACAAAGTATGTAGAGAAACAGATGGACTACAGTCAGTAATTGTAGGGCTAGAAAGAGCTCCTATATGGTAAATGGAGTTGATAAAATGGACAGTGAGTGTAGAAACAAGAAGGTGGTTTTAATGTTATGGCTGTGTACACTCTATACAAAGTTCAATGTGGTTCAAAGTGCAGTGATACTTTTACACTGGTGTGGTAAATTTTAAATAATGTGTACATTTAAAGCTTCTCCTGTTAAGTAGGACACCCGTTATGGCATTTCACATATATCTGTATTTAACATCTGTAAAAAACACACACACACACACACATGCCAGAATATAATTTTATTATAACTAAACAATGTGCTTGTTTATCGACAGTTTGAACCTGCTAATGAAATGTTTTATGTCTATTAAACCAACATGGCAGACGTTTAGATTTTTTTTGCTTGCATTATATTGCTATGTATCATTTTACCCCAGCTCACACAATAGCAGCGCTGTGGCTAATATCTCACCGCTTCTGGAAATAGATCAGCATTAGCATTTCATCACCAGCGCCGTTCTGAGAAAACACTTTTCACCTCGATCTCTTTAAAATGCACTTTTAATTTCTTCTGGCGTTCCATGAAAGCTTTTATGACGTCTTTCCTGCGGTTGTTAAAGGCTTTCGAGTGAGCGCGGGCCAGCCGGGGTCTGCTCTGCCCTCAGGACCTGCAGATTTTACTCGCCCATTCCACCTTTTATTTCATCTCCGCTCCCTTCTCAACATGTGTTGAAAATGTCGTTAATGCTGCGGGAGAGGCAGGTGTGTGTGTGGAAGAGGGAGAGAAACACCAGGGCCGTCTCCGCCAAATATGACCCATCAACACCTTGAACATCTGGAGCCGCAGGAAACTGGAACTGGCAGAGGAACTGGATGGAGTAACGTCTCCTCAGTCGAACCGCGGGTTAGGGATCACCGGGGTGCAAACGTCTACCAGTATTGTGAAGCTCACAAAATAGTAAATTGCCCATAAAAGTCTTTTATTTAGCCTCAGTGTTAGTGTCTTTAATTTTAATCAGCAGCAATTAGTGTTTAATAAGCGCTGAGATGGACAAACATGAGCAGTGTTATTAGTTGATAGGTAGTTTTGTGTTGAGCTGGCATAATGAAGATGAACGTTTATATTTAAATAAATAAATATACTGTGTTCTAAAAGTAGAAATAAATAAATATCGGTGTACATTACAAATGTGTGTGTATTTAGTGTGTAATAAGTGCTGGGATGTACAAACATGAGAAGTGTGATTAGCTGATAGGTAGCTATGTGTTCAGCAGTCATAATCAAGATGAATAATTTAATATATATATTAATAATATAGGGCGGCACGGTGGCTTGGTGGGTAGCACTGTCGGTCCTGGGTTCGATCCCCAGGCGGGTCGGTCCGGGTTCTTTCTGTGTGGAGTTTGCATGTTCTCCCCGTGTCTGCATGGGTTTCCTGCAGGAGCTCCGGTTTCCTCCCACAGTCCAAAAACATGCAGTCAGGTTAATTGGAGACACTGAATTGCCCTAAGGCTGAATGAGTGTGTGTATGAGTGTGTGTGTGTGTGTGTTTGTGTATGTGTGTCCAGGGTGTTACTGTGTGCCTTGCGTCCATTGAAAAGCTGAGATATATTATATGAGTATATTAATAATATATTTATTATATTATATTTATTTATATTTAATTAAATTAACAATCTGTGTCCTGAAAGTGTGTGTGTATATTTTACTATACTGTAGTTTAAGCTGCAATTAGTGTTTAAATCAGGGGTGTCCAGACTTTTCTTTTTGTGGGCCAAGTAAAACAAATATGCAAACACAGACTGTTTAGTAATAAAACAAATAAAAATATAACAGACCTACTTGATTACTAACAACTAAACTTCCTATTTATTTAAGTGATTAATGATCTATCGTCAACAGTGTCGTGTAAACTAAGATTGTGCCGATTTTACTCACCAGTTTATAATCCTAGTGAGAAGATTATTATACTTCTTTAAATTAAACATACCCACTTCCCTCTGAACCCAGTGAAAAAGTATTCATTTTCAGTCTTCTGCGTTCGCTGTCTAGTTTTTGTTCCTTTGAGGCCGCCGTGTTTATCCGAACGCTCGGGAGCATTAATATAGGTGTAATGTTAAGTTTTGAGTTGGGGGAAGAAGACAGGGAGCATTTTATATATTTTTTATATTATATTTATTTTTTATTTTTTTAAACCTGCTTCATAGCGGGTTTTATTTAAAATTAATTCTATTTGTAAAACACCTCACAGGGCATTTAGAGAATGGTAACAGGCCGCAAACTGCAGGCCCTAGTTTGGACACCTCTGGTTTAAATAGTTGATTTTTATAGTTAATAATTATTGCTAATAAGCTGCTGATGTACAGTAGCTTTGCTAAGAAACCGGATTAACTGCTTTTATAATGTAGTTTGGTGCAGATCACTCTCATCACAGTTCAGTCATTCGAACTTTTACTTCAAGTATATTTGGGTCCATACTGGCATTAACGTGCTTTTAGGATTATTGTCTGTACTTTCTTCACCACCCCCAGTTGTTTAACAATTTCATTCTCCTGTGGTCTTATGTTTCTACTCCCTGGTGAAGTAACGGCATCTCTCAGTAGTTCCCTCATAAAGCGCGTTCACTATAGTGTGAGTACGTGTGGATTTTGTGTGTGCAGTGGACCATAACAAGCCCTGCGCCAGCCGAGCACTTCATCACTACAGTGTACCGACGGGCCGGAGTCCTTCCCCGTTCTCTCTCTGTAAGTCTTCATCGGGCTCTTGCGATAGCTTTTCCTTCCTGTTTGTCTTTTTTCTTTTACTCCGTTCAGGTTTTTATTTTGACGTGCATCTTAAAGCACCTTTAATGTCTAAATATGTTAAAAACTGTGTGTGTCCAGGCTGGAGACCCCCAGCACACTTGCACCAAATGGTGTGGAGAGCTTGAGTCAGAGGTCAGTCACGGGGAACAAGGGGAAACGACGAAACAAATGGCTTCTCAATTATACATGGGTGTGTGGGAGAGAGAGGGAGAGAGTGTGTATAGCATAATTATATATCGTTTATTACTATGGTATAATTAAATAGAGTCAATTACTATATTATAATTATATATAGTTTATTACATCAGTTACTGATGATTAATAAAACATTTAGTATTTAAACTGAATTGAAAATATGAGTAAGTAATATGATATACCAAATGCTCCAGTTTATCCTAACTGTGTTTAATAGGATTGAGATCGAGGCTCTGTGCAGGCTGCTCAATTTGCACTAAATGTAGTATTTTTTTATACTGGTGATTTAAATTAGTTTGTGTATAAATCATTTTCAGCTGGTCTTAAGCTCAATAAACCTCGTTAAAGACGGACATTTACTGATAAAGTCTGTGTGGTAAAGAATGTGTTTAAATATGAAAATACATTTAAAATACAAAAAATTTCTGTAAATATAAATAAAGTACCCTTAAATTCTATTATTGCAAATTAAATTCTAACATCTTGGGCAACAATTTTTAGCTAACTTTGCTATTTGATCTAACATGTGTGTGTGTGTGTGTGTGTGTGTGTGTGTTTCATTTTTCTACCATATACTCGGAGGATTAGTAATGTAGTCACAATAGAGAATATGGGAGTCAGAGAAAACGGGGGTGAGTCCACTTCCTAAACAGGATGACAGAACCGATCACTCATCTGGACCGCACACACACACACACACACACTTACACACTCATACAGTACGACAAATATCAGACGAGGCTACTCATCTGACAACTCATTAATTAAATATACTGTAGTTTTTGGTATTAATTATTTACTTTTAATTTTAATGATTTATTGAAAACGATAATCTGCAATCTGGAACTAATATGATTTTTTTCTTATTGATTTTAATATTAAAAGTTTAAAAAAAATTCCTAAATTGCTATACGATTATAATGTTGTAAATATGACTTTTTGCTCTTTGAAATTATTTCACATCTTTTACATTTATTTGATCACTAATGAGAGCTCAAATAATTTGTGCTGAATTGTATTGAATGAACAATGACATGATGACATGAGTCTTTCTTTGCTGTTTCTTTGCTGTTGCTGTGTTCATATCAGTTCATACATAAAAAAGGAAGATCGATGAAAGGTTTCTGCTCCGCGCTATCAGTGGTCAAGGACAGAAGACAAAACAGGCTTTGAAAGTTTGAAGCTTGAAACCCACTGTTAAGAAGGAGAGAGAGGTGGACACTAATGTGAGACAGATGCTGGGACACAATGACACCCCCCCCCCCCCTTCTCCAGATGTTATAAGGCTGTGGTTTTAACAAAATGAATTTTACATTATTTCATCTCCAAATGTCTTATTTAACGCTCATCAGCTCTGAAGTTTCCCTCTCAGGCCGGAAATGTGTGTTTCAGCTTACGGGCTGATGTTTAGGATGAGAATAACAACTGAGATCGTAGTTCAGAGTGAACCTGTATTAGACTATCGTTATTAGACTTACGAAATCTGAGCTTTGTTAGCTTGAGTAGACTAGAACATGGCAGCAATGTTGTAGTCAGGACCATCAAACCAACCAAGACGACACTGAAAGCCAGACCAGTAAAGATAAAGAATAGACTATGGCAGTGGTCCCCAACCACCGGGCCGCACAGAAAAAATAAATAATTAGGGATTGCTAGAAAAGCAGTTTTCACTGCTTCTATTTTGGGTGTTATTGTCTTATGGTCACCCCTAGGTGGGAGCAGCATCTCGTTGCAGTGAAAAAAGCTCATTTTACACCGTTTGTGAGCAACAAAACGGTGTAAAGTTAAATCCTCCCTTCCCCACCGGTCCACGAAATTATATCTTATATGAAAACGGTCCGTGGTTCAAAAAAGGTTGGGAAACGCTGGACTATGGGACATACAAATCGAGTCCTATGCAAAATCAAATGTTATACCAACCAATGCAAAGACAAGAACAAGAATTATACCAGCAGAGATCAGGACAAGGCCAAGACCCAAACCTACTGAAACCAAGAGCCATAAAAACTGGGATTAAAACACAGCCAATAATCAAAAGCCGTAGCAAACTAGACCAGGACAAGATCAACACCCATACCAACCAAGACCAGGATCAAGTGTGCAGTTTAGGAGTTCATGTGCAAAAATTTGTAAATACTAGTTTTTGACTTTTATTATTGATAATGTCTATTTTGTTATACACTGTACTGTTCATTGTCTATTTTTTGTACTGAGTGCCTTGCTATCCCTTTGCTGCTGTAACACTGCACTTTTCCCACTGTGGGACTAATAAAGGATTATCTTATCTTATCTCATCTTATCTTAATTTAATTTAATGGCCAGGACAAAAAAGACTAAGAGTATTAAATGAGCGTGAGGTCAAGTTTAAGACCTTCCACAGTAGTTTTGTTTTGTAATGTTAATGTTTGTTTTACTACACCATAAATTCCTTCTAGCTTTGTGCATTTAAATGTAAATGTCTTCTTACTGACACAATATATCGCTTTTATTTTTATTTTAAAATGCCAAACAGATATCTTTTTGACATTTTTGGATTTTAATAAGTAAAAAAAAAAAGATTTTTGTTCAACACAGAAGGTAACTTACCCAACCGTCATTATCTAGCTTGATAAGAAAGGTAGTTAGGTTATTTGTCTTTGTAGATAATTCGAATTACTTTCTGTGATTACTTCCTCATGAAAGATCCTTATAGCTTTGTGCTTTTTCCTGATAAGAAAGAAAGAACACTTTGATGCAAATATTCATAATGATCCGACATTCTGGAATAAAGACCCAAGCGAAGTTAAACTCATTATATTTTCTCACCAATGACCAGAATTTAACATTAATGAAACTTTATGGAAAGATCTCCAGAGCAGAATGTGAATAATTTAACTTCCTTCATCCTACCATCTATGAATTGAAGGTTTTTTATTCTTAATAACTGGTCCAGCATTACACCACAGCATTTACAGCATTTTTTATTTTACAGTATTTACATTTTCAGGACTTACAGAGGAGCTTTCTTAGTAAACGATTCTTTACTCCGGTACAAATAGACAGTCTAAGAACACAAATCTGCTGAAAGCCTGTATGAGTATGGGTCAAATTATTGCCATCTATCAATATATGAAAGTTATATAAATAGATTAGTAAGTGCAGGGTAAGTTTCCATAAAAGTTTAGTAAAGATGTGGGTCTTTGTTTTAAACTGGAGAGAGACTCGGCGATTTGAACAGAAAGGTTCAAGGTTCATTCCACCACAAACCAGTATGGACTAATATAAGCGCATTCTGGAGGAATTAGAATTGTTCTGATGGTAGACCACCTTATTAAATCCTAATAGTATTAGTTTCCGACTATATGATTAGCTATATGTGGCAATCCCTCCTAATTTCTGACTTTATGTGTTTCTGCTACATTTATTGATAACAATTTCATTAAATAGCCAGAAATTCCTACTGACACATCCAAAAATATATTAGATATCCATCCAAGAAGAAGGAAGCTGTTATTTTCACCACTTGTATTTTTCATAAACATTATAACTCTCATTAATATATTGATTTTGGTATAATTTAAGGATTTTATGTCAAGACAAAATAAGCTTAAGACTCGTCCCAAGAACTACAATCCTTAAATCTGGTCTGAATTTTGTCCTGTTTATTCAAAATATACAGAGCAGATACGCCTGCCCTGGCTAAGCTTAGACAAATCTGCCAAATGGTTATCAAGTTAAACCCAAATTAACAGGACAAACGGCTTCCCTTGGAATACGTTTATTCTCAGTCGGCCTTTAAGAGCCGTACAATGGTTCTGAAAATAAATCCACCCGCAAACCAAACAAGCAAAGCTGTATTAGTGAGGGACGTGTCGTACTGAAGCAGCTTCCGTCAGGGAAAGCAAAGCCAGAGACCATCCGTGGCCCACCTGGCCTGATCTTCACATGGAGAAAGTGCCAAAGCAAGACCTAGATCTAATCAATTCCATGCCTGCTTGTTAAGGCATGTTTTTTTTCTTTGGAGTTGGTAAGGCTATCTGAGAAAAATCCATTCCAGCGTTCGCTCGCTTTGGAAAGCAGCGTCTCATAAAACTATTTCACAGCTGCTAAAAAGATTTTCTCCAAAAACATAAACCCCCAGAAGTAAGACTGGTGTAAAAGCAGAGCGTGATGAGGATGATATCATCCATCTTTCACCTTCCCTCTCCCCCAGTCCCTCCATCCTTCGCTCGCCTAATTTAATTGTCAGGGTGAAAACGGGAAGTTCCGCAGATCCGCTTCATAAATGTCAACCGGTCAGCGAGCAGGCCGATCTCCGGCGTACAGTGCGCCGTACTGGTGTGTGTGTGTGTATGAAAGTGACGGATGGTGTAAGGAGTGTTTATGGCGCATGGCGTGTTATTCGGGGCAGGAAGTGAGTTTGCAGGAGGTAAGGTGTTCTCCAGAGGCAGATAACTCCGACAGGGCGGAGACGGGCATTAGTACCCGGTGAACAGTGCCTTATCCGGACACAATTATCCATGTGGCTTAAGCGTGGTTTTAAACACAGAACACACAAGAGCGCAACCAAAATATACACACTACAGAGAAGCTGTGGTCATGCTCATATCAGCCTGCTGTTAGTGCTTACGTTATTAGAAATTAATGGAGTTTTTTAAATAATTTAATGCTTTTTAGCTTTGTAATTTGTGTTTTGCAGTGCATCATAGATCCAAAAAGCAATTAAATTAATGTGCAGCATTTTTCCAAACACTGGATTTTAAAATATAAGGATAATCAAGGGCAGATGGAACGCCTTTATTCACCATATATATACAGTAGATACACGTGTACAGTACAGTGAAATTCTTTATTTGCAAATCCCAGCTACTTTGGAGATTTTAAAGCCACTGTACGGAGCCCTGAACCCAAAAGGGTTAAGGGGCCTAACAGTGGCTGAATGGCAGATCTAGGATTTAAACCCATAACCTTTTAGTTGGTAATATAGGACAGTGGTAGCCTAGGGTGACAGTGGTAGTGGGTAGAGCTTTGGGCTATCAACTAAAAGGTTGACAGTTTGAATACCAGCTCTGCCATGCAGCCACTGTTGGGCCCTTGAGCAAGTCCCTTAACCCTCTCAGCTCCAGGGGTGCCATACAATGGCTGACCCATTTGATTGGTTTGATCCCAGCTTTCAAACAAGAATTTCATTGTACTATACACGTGTATATGTATATATGACAAATAAAGGCATTCTATTCTATTCTATTCTATAAATATTGAGCGTGCTTTGTACCATAATACAATAACATGACCAGTAAGCAACTCCTAGGGACAGATTGTGGGCATTTGTGGGACAGGGGCACCAGACCAGTAGAGGTGCAATTCTACCAGTTTACAAGTTAGTAGAATAAGTGGGATAGGGAATTTAAATTTCAGAATCTTTATTATTCACCAAGTACCAGATGCACAAGGTATTTCTCTTGGTGCAGGTGTCAACATACAGTGTATCACAAAAGTGAATACACCCCTCACATTTCTGTAAATATTTTATTATATCTTTTCATGGGACAACACTATAGAAATAAAACTTGGATATAACTTAGAGTAGTCAGTGTACAACTTGTATAGCAGTGTAGATTTACTGTCTTCTGTAAATAACTCAACACACAGCCATTAATGTCTAAATGGCTGGCAACATAAGTGAGTACACCCCACAGTGAACATGTCCAAATTGTGCCCAAAGTGTCAATATTTTGTGACCACCATTATTATCCAGCACTGCCTTAACCCTCCTGGGCATGGAATTCACCAGAGCTGCACAGGTTGCTACTGGAATCCTCTTCCACTCCTCCATGATGACATCACGGAGCTGGCGGATGTTAGACACCTTGAACTCCTCCACCTTCCACTTGAGGATGCGCCACAGGTGCTCAATTAGGTTTAGTCCATCACCTTTACCTTCAGCTTCCTCAGCAAGGCAGTTGTCATCTTGGAGGTTGTGTTTGGGGTCGTTATCCTGTTGGAAAACTGCCATGAGGCCCAGTTTTCGAAGGGAGGGGATCATGCTCTGTTTCAGAATGTCACAGTACATGTTGGAATTCATGTTTCCCTCAATGAACTGCAGCTCCCCAGTGCCAGCAACACTCATGCAGCCCAAGACCATGATGCTACCACCACCATGCTTGATTGTAGGCAAGATACAGTTGTCTTGGTACTTCTCACCAGGGCGCCGCCACACATGCTGGACACCATCTGAGCCAAACAAGTTTATCTTGGTCTCGTCAGACCACAGGGCATTCCAGTAATCCATGTTCTTGGACTGCTTGTCTTCAGCAAACTGTTTGCGGGCTTTCTTGTGCGTCAGCTTCCTTCTGGGATGACGACCATGCAGACCGAGTTGATGCAGTGTGCGGCGTATGGTCTGAGCACTGACAGGCTGACCTCCCACGTCTTCAACCTCTGCAGCAATGCTGGCAGCACTCATGTGTCTATTTTTTAAAGCCAACCTCTGGATCTGACGCCGAACACGTGGACTCAACTTCTTTGGTCGACCCTGGTGAAGCCTGTTCCGAGTGGAACCTGTCCTGGAAAACCGCTGTATGACCTTGGCCACCATGCTGTAGCTCAGTTTCAGGGTGTTAGCAATCTTCTTATAGCCCAGGCCATCTTTGTGGAGAGCAACAATTCTATTTCTCACATCCTCAGAGAGTTCTTTGCCATGAGGTGCCATGTTGAATATCCAGTGGCCAGTATGAGAGAATTGTACCCAAAACACCAAATTTAACAGCCCTGCTCCCCATTTACACCTGGGACCTTGACACATGACACCAGGGAGGGACAACGACACATTTGGGCACAATTTGGACATGTTCACTGTGGGGTGTACTCACTTATGTTGCCAGCTATTTAGACATTAATGGCTGTGTGTTGAGTTATTTTCAGAAGACAGTAAATCTACACTGCTATACAAGCTGTACACTGACTACTCTAAGTTATATCCAAGTTTCATGTCTATAGTGTTGTCCCATGAAAAGATATAATGAAATATTTGCAGAAATGTGAGGGGTGTACTTTTGTGACACACTGTACATACATCTAATTAAATAATAGAAAAAGAAACGCTATATATAAACTTAGATTAAACAATACAGCAGCGACATAAAGAGTACAGCATTAACCGAAGTGTGCAATGAAGATATACAGTCTTCATTGCACACTTAGAAGGTCCTGGGTTTGATCTCTAGGTGGGGAGGTCCGGGCCCTTTCTGTGTGGAGTTTGCATGTTCTCCCCGTGTCTGCGTGGGTTTCCTCCGGGTGCTCCGGTTTCCTCCTACAGTACAAAGATGTGCAAGTCAGATGAATTGGAGATACAAAATTGTCCATGACTGTGTTTGATGTAACCGTGTGAACTGATGAATCTTGTGTAATGAGTAACTACCGTTCTGTCATGAATGTAACCAAAGTGTAAAACATCACATTAAAATCCTAATCAATAAACCAAGTACCAAAATTTATCATAATTTTCTTGGTTGTAATGCATTAAAACCCTCTTATAATTAACAATGTTTAAAAATGTCCCGACTTTTTTAGAAATGGCGTTTGTAGTAGCAGAAAAATCCTCTGGTATTAGGGACTAATATTCAAATTATTAACATTTGAATTTGGTGCATTATATCCTCTGCAAGCTCACATTCTTTCTACAGCGGCCACAAGAATGTCCTCACAGTCTCGGTGTAGCCCTCGTTAGTTAACACACCCATACACATTACACTTCAAACTTACCAGCCAGGAAGTACCACCACACACACACACATTACTACATAAGCACGGTCTTTCTGAAGGCCCTTTTCCTGTCTGCCTGTCGGTTTCCCATGGTCTAATTTTTTTCCCTTCTTTCTTCTCGACGTGAAATCGTTTCTTCATTAATTTCATGTGTTCTGAGCTGAAGCCCACAGATCCACAGAGAGCCGCAGATTGGAGCTTCGAGTCCGTCATTACGGCAATAACTGCACACATTAATCTTTCATACGAATGCTCTTATTACAAAGTGCAGCACACACACACACACACACACACACACACACTGCGAACTCCGCTAAAATAAAGCAAGGACTAAAATAACTTATATATAAAGTTATTCCATTTGCATTTTTCATTCAGGCCTGTTGAACTGGATTCACTCAGGTCACCCACTGTTCCTACTGTATGACCCAGCAGTGACCAGTTAACAGAAACTGCTTTCTCTCTCTGTGCTATCATCGTCTGCCATCCTGGCCTGAACCCTTACACCCACCCAAACCCGTTCTGTCTCCCAGCAGCGCCACGTTGGCTCAGGTTTTCTGTGATCGTTTCCTGCACCTCATGGAGGTCTGTGTTTTAGTGCAGGCATTTGCGGCTTATTCAGAGCCGGTCGGACTACACAAGGCTCCCCAATAAGGCCTTTAAATAAATAAAAAAGCCCCCATTTTCTGGCCACATTGGCTAAAATGCACAAGGAAAAATAATAAATAATAATAGTCCATGAACAAGCACTTAGGGCTCGCTAGGGGTGGACAACAATGAAAATTCATATCAGAATACTACCATGTAGCAATACTTTCTATTCTTACTGCTACAATCCAGATAAACTCCACAATGACATGGGATTAATACCCATTCCTTACTGTTTAACAACTGTGCCAAAATAGTTGTGTTAGTTGTGAACTACCTGTAGTAAGGTACCAGCATCATGTAAACACAACAGCTACATGCAGTTCTTTAATCTGAGCAAGATTTTCTACAACAAAGGAACCCTTCATTTCTGTCTAGAACTATTTCCTTAGCAAAAAACAAAATGTTAAACCTTATTTATTTAAGAGTACAGTTGAAAATGATCAGTCACCAGAGGTGGTGAGCTTTCTCTCATTAGCGCAGTGTGTTTGGTGCACGAGTAGCTCTTGTTTCAGCTGTAAACTGCAGCTTTGAACTTTTAATAGAGCTCTGAAATTCAAGCAGCGCTTAAATAAACATTTCAGCACAACACGGAATGTGAGAAGGGAAGGATGTGATCGTGAACGGTGGTTAGAGCTGCGTGATAATGACTCAAATATAATGATTTTGTTTATCACAGTTTGAAATGTATATGTTAAACTGCACTTAATTCATTTAAATCAACCAATCAATCAAACAACATCATAACTACAGATACATGAATATGAAAGATAAAGGAAATATATAAATACTAATATTATTTAAATTGGAAGCTTGTATTTTAATGCACGGCTTTTCACCAGCAGTCCTGGAAGCATTTGGTACTGAAGTTTAAGCGTTCCAGTTTCCCAACACACCTGAACTAGGTCAGACTCTCAGAATTAGTTCATAAGGTAATCAGGTCTGTTAGAAGTAGGAAAGACTAGTGGGCCCCTAAAACTAATATCAAGAGCCTATATTTCAATACAAGCAAAGTAAACACAGCCTGAACCTGTACTACTAAAGATAAATCATTCATTTGTCTTCAGTAAAAGACTTGTTTTGGTAAATGATGGGGGTTTATGGTTTGTGATTGGTATTTTGAGGTAACCAATCCACCTGCTTTGTGTAGCCAATCCACTTATTGGCACATTTATAGGAAATGGGAGGATTCCAGACTATCTAGAGGGCATCCCAACATTCCACTCAGAACTCACACTAAAATACGTTTAGGTAATTAATAAAGACAAAAACAGTTCAGCCCTAATGGTGGTTATCAAGGTTGTATAGGTGAATTTATTATATGATGATACTGGGATTAAACTAAATATTGAGATCCATAATTTGGTGAAATCAAACATTATTTATTTATTATGGTGTTAAACATTTATATAACTGATAAATGAATTAATACCTTTACATAATTGTATATTAAATCAATAAAATGTAATGAGCAAATTTTACAGTATATACGAATTATATGCACAGTCACATAATCAAACACACTGAAACGGTGAAATAGACTCACAACCATCCCCATAACACCACGGGCACCATGGTGACAAAATATTATCCTTTTTATAAGAGGAGCTCATTGCACTTCAGTTTTATATGAGGAACCAGCAGCAGTTTAGGTGTTTGGGTTCATTAAAAACTACCCCCTTCTCTTCTTTCACTTTAAACACAAAAGCTCTCAACTGAACCCGATATTATTCACACACACTGTTTATTACGATTGCAAAAGTCTCAGACACGCTGTCAGATGTATTATAAACAATATTCGGCGCCTTATCTTTAGCAGATCGGTATGAACGAAAGCTGAGAGCGCCAAAGGCAGCATGAAACAGCTAGAAGAGCTCGTTTATTTGAGCTCTTAAATGTTTACTACCCTCACATCTGATGAGAGAGTTGAAAATGAAACAGAGTAAGAATTGTGAATTTTACTCTGCCGGTAAATGGGTGTTTAAAAAAGACTTTATGTATTTGTAATAAAACTTTAAACTTTAAGCAATTTAAAGAAAGTACACTTGACTTTCAGAACAGTTTCTCTTTATCTGTATAAATTAATAAAGATTGTTTAAAAAAACACACTAGAAGTGAACTTAACAATAGAGCAGAATATATTTTTAAATTGTGCTTAAATTCCAAAATAGAATTTAGAATTCTGTTCAGACTCTGAAGCAGAAAATAAAAAGAGCTATATTATAAAATGTTGCTAAAATGTAAGAATTATCTGAATGTAATATAATTTTGCTTATGTTTTTTTTCAAGATGAGAATTTATTTTAGGATTTTGCTTAGGTTTAGAAATGAATAGATGTTTGTAGATGATTGTAGGTTTTTTATGTAGAGATTGTACAGCAGAATATTGTTTGATTATAGAATTTGCCAACATTATAAAAGATTATTAGTTTTTAGTTTTAGAATTCTGTTCAGACTCTGTAGCAGAAAATAAAAAGTTTTTTATGTAGAGATTTTAGAATTTTGCTAAGATTGTACAGCAGAATATTATTCGATTACAGAACTTGCCAACATTGTGTTTGTTTGTTTGTTTATTAGGATTTTAACGTCATGTTTTACACTTTGGTTACATTCATGACAGGAACGGTAGTTACTCATTACACAAAATTCATCAGTTCAGAAGTTTATATCGAACACAGTCATGGACAATTTAGTGTCTCTAATTCACCTCACTTGCACGTCTTTGGACTGTGGGAGGAAACAGACGCAGACATGGGGAGAACAAGCAAACTCCACAGAGAAAGGACCCGGACCGCCCCTCCTGGGGATCGAACCCAGGACCTTCTTGCTGTGATGCGACAGTGCTACCCACTTAGCCTGCCAACATTGTGTAAGATTATTAGTTTTAGAATTCTGTTTAGAAATTAGACTAAAACTATTTTTACATGAACAAAACTAGACTGTTATAATGTGGAATTTTGCTTAAATTTACTTTAATTCTAGAACACAAATACTCCATATAATAGAATCCTGATTTCTGTTCTATTCTAAAATACAAATAAAGTATAGAAGTATATTTTTGAGTGTAGTACAATGGACACTAGACTTTCACTCAAACTCTAGTAAAATAAAACACAGAAATTAAAATATATTTTAAATGTTATTTCAAAAGATTAAATTGCAGTAGATTCTTAAAAAGTAAGCTTAGGTTCTGAAATAAATCCTTTAATTTTAAACTTTTACCTAGCATTTTAAATATAAAGAATCATTTCCAGAGTTTTGTTCCAACATAGCAAATTAACCTGCTACTAAAGCTGCTATTGAATTGTTTAAGACATGTTTGTGCTCTACTAGAGGCACTTTAAACCACTTTAAACTAAAAGCTAACGAGAATAGGAATTTGGGGAGTTGTTGACCTTTTTCTGTTGATTTAAACTCACACCTCCTAGTATACACATGTTAATACCATATTAAAGTATACAGGTCTACAGTGATTTCTCTATTTCACACACACAAACACACGTCGTGTGTAGTGGTTTTAATCTGACACTATCAAAACCCACTAACACCACTGTAACACGCTCGCCATGGCAGCACTGTCACAGGACGGAAACATGGGAAAATATAACTACTTCCTTACTTACACACGTGCACACGCACACGCACACACACACACACACACACACACACACACATACACACACACACACACACACAGAGAGACATTTTCTATGCCTGTAGGCGAGTCCACTACTGTTGATCTATCTAATCATGTGCAGAAGCTCTTTAAAAAGAGGAAAAGCCCACTCCTGTTTTCCCAGGGCCCCCGGCACACAGGAAATACTCTGACCAGCTGCTGCCAATCAAGAAAGGAGAGGTCAGGTGGACAAATGTGTTAGCTTATATGCTACATGCAGGTGCCTCCTCAGGTAAAAACATATGTGGAAGTAAATTATGTGAATTATTTTACTTACTCATTATTGTGAATAAAGCACAGACTGTGACCAAAAATACTATGTTCTTAACTACAGTTTATGAAAACTAATGAGAGGCTAACACATGTCATTACAGATGGACATTTGTATATTGCAATTAAGAATAAAACCTGGATATCATACATGTATCAATGTATTTTATTTATATGTTCACACCAACTACTGTTTTCCCAATAGTAAAATTAATCCTATATTCAAAAAACTAATTAATTACTGAAAATACAAATGGCTAGCATAGTCATTTTATTTCAATTTGTCAAGTACTGTTTTAAAATCCTATGCTATCAATTTTATAGTATTGAAGAAGTTAGCTTTATGTAACACTGCACACTCCAACACACAAGGATAGCTGGATATTTGCCCCAAACAATGCTTTCAAAAATATTTTGTAAGCAGTTAAAGCTGACATTAATACTGTTTGGCAATGTATTATGAGTTATATTAAAGTAAACCTGGAACTAGAGTTTCAGGGTAGCACAGTAATGTGATTTTCAGGGTTCAGTTAGGGAAGGCTACAGCTGAAGGGCTGCCACCCACTGAGATGGTACAGAGACCCAATATCCTCTGTTAAAACATGATTTTGGACTGTAGCTTCAGCTGCAGATAAAAGAGATTTCGAACATGTAGAAGGAGACTAATATGATTATTTTAAGTAGCAAATGTTTGACTGAGCTTATCATTAGTATCAATAACAAATTCCAACAAATGTGTGTTTAAATGTGTTTAGAGCTCAGAGATTCTTCACATGCAGTGGTAGAACTGGTAGGTAACTACTCAGCTGCTAGTTAGCCACAGTGAATGAAAACAAATTAACACATTCATGTAAACATATTTATAACTACCATTTTTATTGAGTAACTGTTTCTCATCATATGACCGATCCTAACAGATTTATAGGTTGGTGTATATCAGAGGCGTTTCCATTCTTTCTAAACAACCCATAACCTTTTTTTGCACCCCCATGCTTTGATATCTGAGGTGCTTATCATTCTGTTTGAAGTCTGTTTTAATATTGTTAAATGCCCTCTCAGCTTGCAAAATTAAAATATCTGTCTCCTTCAATGAAATGGCCAAGGTCCAGAGTCCAAGCCCACACGGCTAAGCAAATAAAAGAGCCAACTGCATATATCTTGGCAGAGCCACATCATCAGATATAAAGTTTCAGAAAGCCAACATGAAAATATGTGCAACGCGAAACTAGATCAACAAACACATGGTCCCCATGTTCGGTCTGAGATTAGAAAAGAAGGGGTTTGCAGTTTAATGTACAAACTAATGCAAGCAAACAGTGCTGTGAAGAGAAACGCTCCATTTAAAAATGTCTCCGCAATCTGCAAGCTAGTGTTGACTAATACAATCTAATTCTTGAAGCTGACATGAAGGCCAATGTTTAAAGAAATGTTGCTTATATTTGCTCTAAAAGTGAATACAATTAATTGGCACATACCTCATGAAACACTGGACATGGCACCAGACCATCTCAGGGCAGCACACACTTTTTTCATTCTCAACATGTGCTGTAAAACAAAAATAATAATGACAGATCATTTATTTTTACTGATTTTAAAATACTTTAATTATTTATTAATTTAGGACTGCACTGTCTGTAAGGTCACTTTTTTTTTTATCAAACTTACAATCATTAAAAAACTTGAATTAAAAAAACAGTGAATTTAAAAAATGGTTAAGTTATTAATTATTTAGAATTCATGGAAGTTTACCTATTAAGCTGATGCATTTATATGTCTTGTATTTACTTATAATCTAGCACATTATGGTGTTATGCCAGAATTACTTATATGACGTGAATTTGTAAGAAATACTTTCATATTGTTGTATTTTAATGAAGTCATATGCAGGATATTTTTGGACAACCTGAATTTTCAAAAGTGAAGTATAAAGCAGCCATCGGGCTCATTTTTTACTTCTAAACATACAGTTTATATGTAAGTCTAATATGTAAAGTATGAGTTCTTGTTTAACAAGTTAGTACTTTATAAAATGCTGCAAAATGAAGAACATGTTAGTGTGTTAGTATGACCCATCCACAACTTTACGGACAGGAGCTTTGTGTGTGTGGTCTGATTACATAAATGACATTTACTGTTTATATATAATAAATAATCATGTGTATTTTCCCCTCACTGTTTTGTTACCTGCTTCCTTTACATGAACATTCTTTACAACAGTCAGGCCAACTGAGACCTTGGTTTGATCCTCGCTCCTGGTTTCTGTGTGTGAGGACTGGTATGTTCTGTCCTTGTCTACATGCAGAAGGTGAATTGGCCACTCAATGACCACTGATGTGTGTCAGTCATTGAATGTTTACATATGTGTCGCCTCATGGTGAAGGCCCTGTGATCTGATGTGTTAGTTAGTTAGTTAGTTAGTTAGTTATTGAGTGAAGCCAGGCCAACCGAGACCTTGGTTTGATCCTCGCCCCTGGTTTCTGTGTGAGGACTGGTATGTTCTGTCCTTCTCTACATGGAGAGGGTGAATTGGCCATTGTAAATGGGACCTTGATGTGTGTCAGTCATTGAATGTTTGAATGTTTACATACAGTATGTGTCGCCTCAAGGTAGAGGCCCTGTGATATGATGATTGTTAGTTAGTTAGTTACTGAGTAAAGTCAGGCCAACTGAAACCTTGGTTTGATCCTCGCCCCTGGTTTCTGTGTGTGAGCACTGGTATGTTTGTCCTTGTCTACATGCAGAAGGTGAATTGGCCATTGTAAATGGGACCTTGATGTGTGTCAGTCATTGAATGTTTACATATGTGTCGCCTCATGGTAGAGGCCCTGTGATCTGATGATTTAGTTATTTTTAGTTAGTTAGTTAGTTATTGAGTAAAGCCAGGCCAACTGAGACCTTGGTTTGATCCTCGCCCCTGGTTTCGGTGTGTGAGGACTGGTATGTTGTCCTACATGAAAATGTAAATGTAAAAATTTACAGGCCCTGTGATCTGATGATTTAGGTAGTTTGTTAGGTAGGTAGTTCGTTAGTTAGTTAGTTAGTTAGTGATTGAGTAAAGCCAGGCCAACTGAGACCTTGGTCAGATGAATTTGACCGAATGAACAAGCTTCATAAGCGATGCTTTAGCAATGCTAAGATCTTTGCTACCATCTAGTGGGTGATGCATGTTAACTTGCTTACTTCAGAAGTTTAAAACACGAGAGCAATAACACGCCAAAGGGTCCGTACGAGCATTTTAATTCTTCTAATGCTGATTAATTTAAATTCCTGTAATAAATATATACAAACAAAACAATTATGTACTTTCTACCTGAGAAACTACATTTCCCATGATGCTCTAGCCCAGTGTAATGCGCTCGTTGCTATAGTGCCTCATTGGCGTACCAAACATGGCGTACAGTCCTGCCCGAGTGTTCGCTTCTCTCGGAGATGTAAACATGGAAGAAAGCGGATTAGAGTTGAAGTCCGGGGGTAAAGCGGCTTGTCCCCGCTGTCGTGGTGCTGTAAGGCAGGTGGAAGTGACCGGCAGTGCTGAGCTGAGTGTTGTACCGGACCGGGCTGTGGTTGCAGTGTCGGTTGCTCACAGTAAAGAGAGAGTTACAGACTGTAGTAGCAGCGTAACCCGCAGACTGGATTATATCCTCCAAACACTCAGACAACATGCAGTCAAGGTGGTTTATTCACTCTATTATTCTCTATTAATCTCTACACCACATATATGTACAAAAGTCCAGAAAGACCGTGTGTTTATTGTTTATCTCCTCATCTCAAGATGACAAAAGTTGTTTCTTGGTGATCGAATTGATGGGATGGAGGATTATACAACAAGCATAATAAAAATCAGTGGGAACCCTGAGCTTATTTGGCTGCACTGAGACACTCCCACCTAGTGGTGATAGGAGACAATAACACCCGAAGTGTGTTCATGTCCAGCCTACTCCATAACATTGTTTTGGTCACCTTCACTGCAGAAAATCCTGCTTCACAAAGATATATGTTGGAAAAGGAAGCCGTGCTTTCATTGCTTTTGTAGCGATCTCTAATTATTTATTCTTTCTGTGCGGCCCGATAATAAATGACCCACGGACCGGTACCGGTCCATGGCCCGGTGGTTGGGAACCCACTGCTGTACATCACATCATGGATCCACGCATTTGTTTTATTATAATCAGGTACTGACACAAGAGGAAAAAAATTAATGTTTATCAGTGCTAGACAATTTCCAAATTAGTCTTCGTTGTTTAAGGCAGCTCGGTTGCCTCACAGCAAGAAGGTCCTGGGTTCGATTCCCAGGTGGAGCGGTCCGGGTTCTTTCTGTGTGGAGTTTGCATGTTCTCCCAGTGTCTGTGTGGGTTTTCTTCGTGTGCTCTGGTTTCCTCTCACAAGTCCAAAGACATGCAGTCTAGTAGTAATTGTAGCTACTTAAATTGTGCTAGGTGTGTGTTTGTGTTTTACACACTTTGGTTACATTCGTGACAGAAATGGTAGTTACTCATTACACAAGATGCATCAGTTCACAAGGTTATATCGAACACAGTCATGGACAATTTAGTATCTCCAATTCACCTTACTCTCATGTCTTTGGACAGTGGGAGGAAACCGGAGCACCCAGAGTAAACCCACACGGACACGGGGAGAACATGCAAACTCCACACAGAAAGGCCCCGGACCGCCCCGCCTGGGAACCCAGGACCTCCTTGCTGTGAGGTGACAGTGCTACCCACTTAGCCACCGTGCGTGTGTGTGTGTGTGTGTGTGCGTGCCCTGTGATGGATTGGCGACCTGGGTGCAGGGTGTTTCCTACCTTTCACCCAATTAATTGTACCCACCACAACCCTGAATAGGATAAAGCAGTGATAACACAGATGATGAATATATAAGCTTTGGTGGAGTGGACGCCACATATCACGAGAACAAACAAGTCATAATTACAAGGAATTAACCTTTGTTATCTTGAGATTACAAGATAAAACAATAACACATGGCCTTTCTGGACTTCTGTAGATATGTACACAAAAAGTATAAATATTGTCTATATATTGTTAGAGTGAAGTTTGAAGATCTGATATTTTTTGTCATTTGTCAGGAAGATGAAATCACTGTGATGAAACACGTCCAACGAGAGGGAGACCTTTACCGTGTGCAGGCTGAAGTAAGACTTAGGTATTCATTAAACCAGATTTAATGAAAGTCAGTTCTTGTGTTGGATCTCATGAACGGTGTTTTGTGTTTGTGTAAGGTGAGCGTTACGTTTTCAGACTTTCAGAAGATGCAGAATGTTCGCTCGGTACTGATTGAAAAGCTGGATAAAACCGTGCATGTGGGGGATCCCAGTTACTCCCACAGTTCAGAATGCCTCAGTCTGTTAAGGTTTGTGGAATGTATTTATAAACATTGATTAAAAAATATTATCATTATTACCAAATCCAGCACCAAATTCCTCCTATTCTAATACTTTATTGATTTTGGCAATATTTTTAAAAGCCAATATGTACTCTAATGAGCCAAAACAATAGGACCACCCACCTAATATGCTTTTAAAACAGGTCTGACCCTCTCCAAAAACATCTGAATGTCTTCAGCCTGCACCAGGACATTAACAGCAGGTACTTTAACTTGTATGTTGCAAGGTGGATCATCCCACAGAGCATCACTGTGCCAAGCACCAAGGTGTTTAAACAGTGGACAGCAGATATCAAGAACACTGTGTGGCCTGTGACCATACAGCCCCATACACTGAAGGCTCTAATGCCTTCATCACTAGTATTCAAATGATCTGCAGTCTCGGTGGACCCTGGACCTCTTTGTTGGTCCATACAAGATGCCATAGCCTTCATGACCTTTGGTACCAATGAGTCTTGACCTGTGTCTTGCCCCTCCTCAGACCACTGTTGTGGGCATGTTCACTGACTACAACCACAGAAGGCAGCACCTAACCACAACACCAACCATTCAACCATGATGTCTTTAACTGTACAGAACTTTTAACTAAATTTTATAGACTTAGTTGATCATGTCACAGCACATTTTTGCCTTTAACGACTTACTGACAATTTTATTCTTAATGATTATGGCATTTAATTACAAGAATAAATACTGTTTACGAAGGCAAACACACTAATTGAATCTGATTTAATCTGCTGCTTTCTGTAGAAGACGTGTTTGTGCCGCGGCTGTGGAAACCGCTCGACTCAAAGCCAGCGAGGTGTGTAACATGCTCGGACAAGCTCTCGGACGACCCTTACTGGTGCGGGAGGAAGAGTCACGCGAGTGGAGGTCTGACCAGCGAGAGGGCGTGGCTACACAACTGACACAGAGGCAGAACGTGGGTCAGATGTCAATAACAGCCTCATCACACGTGTTTGTGAGGTTCGAGCTACGGCCTAAAGACAACACGAGGAAGAGGTTATGAAGGACAGGGCACGATTTGTGGAAATGGTATTCTGGTGACCGGCTTGTACTGTCACCGGCAGCCTGACAGTCGAATAGTGTACACTCAGATCTACAGTAACAGATTAAAAACAGCCTGAATAACTCAGATAAAAGAACTAATATCTGCAACAAATAGAATGGTAAACACAAAGTGAAAATAAACTTTCCAGAGAACCAGAGAAATGTTTTGATCAGGTGCTTTATACCAGATGCCACATTGGACAAACACGGTAAACACACACCTATTATAAGAGGGGACGCTCCTCCACTCTGTGATACCTGCAATATACCCATTTCAATCAAACATTTACTAACTTAGGGCACCCAGGTGGCACAGCGGGATATTCTGCTAGCACACCAGTGCCGAGATTCTGAACTCCTCGGTTCGAAACTTGGTGTTGCCACCGATCAGCTGGGTGCCATCTAGCGGGCATGATTGGCAGTGTCTGCAGCACACACGGTTCTGCTAGGGTGGGATGACCGGAATATGTGGGTGGGGTCTTCAAACGCTGTGTAAGGACCCTGACTGGCAGATAGAGAGGCGCCTGTGCAGAGTGCATGGTTGAAAAAGGGTTCCACTAAGGGCTGCGCACGGGTCGGAGGAGGCGTGAGCAGCAATATACCCACCTCGACCGCAGTCAGGGATCCACCAGCAGCGGAAGACAAACTGACTACGCTAAAATGGGAGAAAATACGTAAAAGAAACATTTACTAACCAAATGTCCTAAATACTTACAGCAACGACAATCTACAGCGATTCCTAAGACTATGAGTAAAATCTTGAATCAAACCAAAATGAAAACGAAAGAACAACAAGGACTATGAAGTGAATTATGAGAATTACCTTCCTTTCCTGCTGTGAATATAACCACTATGTAAGCACGACGTAAAACATCTAAACAAATAACTCAGATATTTTTATTTTTGGTTTGTAACCAGCAGACAGACACGTGTGTATTTACACAGACAATATGTTTCCTATGTGACACTTTCTAAAACAGTGTTTTTAAAAAATTTTTGATGCAGTTACAACCCATTAAAAATGCAATACTGATGAAAACATTCACATAGTGCATTAACTGTTAATCCCTGAATTATTCTCACTTACATTTCCATTTAGCCGGTGTAAGTTTCATCAACAGGTGGGACTATTATTAAAGCTCTGTAACCGTTCTTCAAATGAACTCAGCGGGAGGAAATGCCACGGCACACAGCGGTGACGAGAGCAGGACTCAAAGTGACGAGTGCTAATCTGGAACAGCTGCATTAATGCGTCCACTGTGTTGAGAACTATCACACCTTCACTATGATCACAGAATACAGTCTGTTTAGTCCTGATGTGATCTCTCAGTCCTCAGGGTAGACCTTCTGTAGCCAGTCGTGCATTACAAACCTTCTTCCGTCAAAGTGGGAGAAATACTGATCCAGAGTGGGGATGTCCGGCTGGAACACACACACAGCACACGTGATGGTCAATAAGCATGTAACAGACAATAGAACATGTACAAAAGTAAACGCCACAAATGATCAATATTAAAAGCATTACTGTTTTTAATTATAGACACTTTTTAACTGACTGGTTCATTAAATAAAATCTATAGATGTTTACAATTATGGTATTTAGCAGACTCTTTTACCCAAAGCGACTTACAATTGTGACTAAATACAATTCAAGCAATTGAGGGGCTTGAAAGAGGTACCTTAGCGTTGGTGGGGCTCGAACCGAGGACCTGCAGCCTTCTGATTACTAGGCCAGTACCTTAACTGCTGAACTACCGGTTGGACTACTGCAACTCCCTCCTGGCAGGTGCTCCCATGTTCACTATTAAACCCTTGCAGCTCATTCAAAATGCAGCTGCTCGCCTGGTTTTTAACCAGCCTAAACACTGCCACATCACCCCACTGCTGCGTTCTCTTCACTGGCTTCCTGTAGCTGCACGCATTCAGTTTTAAACACTGATGCTCGCCTACAAAGCCAAAAATGGAGCAGCCCCGAGCTACCTTCAAGGTCTAATCAAAGCCCGCTCTGTACCACACAACCTCTGAGCCACCAGTCTCGCTCGACTTGATCCTCCACCCAGGACTCAAGGAAGACGAGCATCAGCATCAAGGCTCTTCTCTGTACCAGCACCCAAGTGGTGGAACGAACTTCCTCTGTCTGTCCGAACATCTGAGTCTCTTGCTGTCTTTAAAAAACGATTAAAAACCTTCATCACCTCTTTACTAAGCACTTAAGCTGACTTGTACTTTCTTACTTACTAACACTCTTGTTCATTTCTTGGAAAAAAACAACTTTGGTTCTAACAGAGTTTCAGCAGATTTGTGTTCTTGGACTGTTGTTTACTTAAACTAGAGGTAAGGTGATGTTTACTATGGAAGCACTTCTGTAAGTCGCTCTGGATAAGAGCATCTGCTAAATGTCGAAAATGTAAACTACCACTTTTAGCAAGCTTAGACATTAGATGTTCTAAGACCAGTTGAGCTTCATATTAATATTACTGCTAAGCTACTGCTGTCCTTCTACACATTAGAGATCGTAATAGAATGATGAGTATAAGTCTCCTCTTACCCTGTACCCTTCAAAAAGTTGTATAACGTTTTGTGGCAGGTATCCAATCAGCAGAGAGGATGAATCAGGTCCACTGAACAGAACTTTGTAGTGTGGGGTATCCTCCATTCTCTTCACCTTCACACACGAAATGCACAAGGAAAACTTTGATATGCCAGTAAATCCAGTGAATCTTTACAGAAATATAGGTCTACTGAGCTGGGTATCTGTGACCCGACGTGTGTGTGTGTGTGTTAATACCTCTGATTCTGTGTATTTTTTCCTTCTCATCCATTCCGGAGGAGCTCGGAGTCCTTCATCCCATCCCACTATCACCCCAACCATGTGATTCTGGGTCTCCATGACCACCTCTCCGACGCGGTGCAACACGTACCCTGGCCTCGGCCTGCGAGGCTCCTTCGAGGCTACACACACACACACACACACATAAAACAGTGTTAAAAATAACCGTTTTAAGACACACTTCACACTTGAACAACCGTTGAAACATGTTGCTGCTGAGTGTAAGGTTTTTAATCCTTAGAGACTCGGTTTTTCGGTTTCACATAAAACTTCTGTACTACAGCTGTAGTCGAGCGTTACCATTAATAACGGATTGGATGCCGTGTCACAACAGTAAATGACTATAGATAATTTATTAAGATTTTAATGTCATGTTTTACACACTTTGGTTACATTCATGACAGGAACGGTAGTTACTGCTTACACAAGATTCATCAGTTTAAGTTTCTAATATCAAACACAGTCCTGGACAATTTTGTATCTCCAATTCACCTCACTTGCATGTCTTTAGACTGTGGGAGGAAACCGGAGCTCCCAAAGGAAGCCCACACAGACACAAGGAGTACAAGCAAACTCCTCACAGAAAGGACCCAGACAGCTCCACCTGGGAATCGAATCCAGGACCTTCTTGTTATGAGGCGACAGTGCTACCCATCGAGCCACATGTCACACAAATTCTTTACATGCCAGACCAGAACGTCTCTCACCTGCAAAGTACCCCTGATCATTACTGTTCATCAGCATCTCCAGCACTACGATCTCTCCATGCATATCATCCAGTTCATTCTCCTCCCCTAAAAACCTGTGTGTTTAAATCAGATCGACACATCAGGAAACGGTGCAGAGCTTTTAAAGTGGAACCTGAAACATTTCTCAGATTACTTACTCCAGTTTGGGAATCCAAGATGAAAGCCAGTCTGTCCAAACTGACACGTTTAGAACTGATTTTCTTACACCTTTCCATGCATCAATAATTCTACATAAAAAAAATAAAACAAGAAACTATAAATATGACGTTGTATACAGTAGTGAAATGTATCATCTCAGCTTAGTCAGTGTTCAGTACAGTTGTATGCATAAGTTTTGGCACCGCCGGCCAAATTGAAAGTAAACACTTGCAGTTAACTTCTCTTACATGAATACATAGAAAACTAATTAAATAAATATATTACAACCCCTGGCAAAAATTATGGAATCACCACTCTTGGAAGATGTTCTTTCAATTGTTTAATTTTGTAGAAAAAAAAAGAAATCACAGACATGCCACAAAACTATCATTTCTCAAACTGTCAACCCTCTGGCATTAAGAAACAATAAAAAAAGAAACAAATATAATAGTTGTGGTCAGTCACAATTGCTTTTTTTTAGATCAAGTAGAGGAAAAAAATATGGAATCACTCAAATCTGAGGAAAAAATTATGGAATCATTAGAAAACACTGCACCATTATTACTTTGTTGCACCACCTCTGTTGCCAGATCAGCTTTGCAGGTTGGAACCTTGTCATTGACCATTTTCTTCAATTTCCACCAGAGATTTTCAAATGGATTGAGATCCGGACTATTTGCAGGCCATGCCATTGACATTATATGTTTTCTTGAAGGAAAGTTTTCACGTCCTTTGCCCTATGGCAAGATGCATTATCATCTTGAAAAATGAAGTCATCATCACCAAACATCCTTTCAACTGATGGAATAAGAAAAGCGTCCAAAATTTCAATGTGGACTTTGGCATTTATTGAAGACCATCTCCCCTGTGCCTTTACCCGACATGCAGGCCCATATCATCAACAACTGTGGAAATTAACATGTTTTCTTTAGGCAGTTATCTTCATAAATTTCATTGGACAGACACCAAACAAAAGTTCCAGCATCATCACCTTGCCAAATGCAGATTCGCGATTCATCACTGAAGATCACTTTTATCCAGTCACCCACAGTCCACGATTGCTTTTCTTTAGCCTACTTTAACCTTGTTCTTTTCTTTTTAGGTGTTAATGATGGCTTTTGTTTGGCTTTTCTGTATGTAAATCCCATTTCTTTTAGGTGATTTCTTACAGTTCAGTCACAGACATTGACTCCACTTTCCGGCCACTTGTTTCTCATTTGTTTTGTTGTGCATTTTCTGTTTTCAAGACATATTGCTTTGTTTTCTATCTTGATGCTTTGATGTCTTACTTGGTCTACCAGTATGCTTCCCTTTTACAACCTTCCCATTTTGTTTGTACTTGGTCCAGATTTTAAACACAGCTTACTGGGAACAACCAACATCTTTTGCGACATTCCACAATGATTTATCTTCTTGAAGGAGTTTTATAATCCTCTCATTTGTTTCAACTGACATATCTTGTGTTGGAACCATGATTCATGACAATCTGCTTTGTGCAACAGCTCTCCGAGGTGTAAGCACTCTTTTTAAACTGAAGAATAATTAGCAAATCTAATCTGCTGCAGATGTTTTGTTTTTAAACTGCAAATTACAGAGTGATTCCATAATTTTTTCCTCAGATTTGAGTGATTCCATATTTTTTTCCTCTACTTGATCTAAAAAAAAGCAATTGTGACTGACCACAACTATTATATTTGTTTCTTTTTTTTGTTGTTTCTTAATGCCAGGTTGACATTTTGAAAAATTATAGTTTTGTGGCATGTCTGTGATTTCTTTTTTTTCTACAAAATTAAACAATTGACAGAACATCTTCCAAGAGTGGTGATTCCATAATTTTTGCCAGGGGTTGTATAGCATTTACAAACATTCGTCAGCATGGTGGCTCAGTGGGTAGCAGTCGCCTCACAGCAATAAGGTCCTGGGTTCGATCCCCAGGTGGAGTTATCCGGGTCCTTTCTGTGTGGAGTTTGCATGTTCTCCCCTTGTCTGTGTGGGTTTACTCCGGGAGCTCCGGTTTCCTCTCACAGTCCAGAGACGTGCAAGTGAGGTGAATTGGAGTGAATTGGAGATACAAAATTGTCCAGGACTGTGTTTGTGTATTAAACTTGTGAACTGATCTTGTGTAATGAGTAACTACCGTTTCTGTCATTAATGTAACCAAAGTGTGGAAAACATGAGGTTAAAATACTAATAAAATATAAAAAACATTCAAACAACCATTTCAGTTGTAAGGTTTTAACTTGTGTGTGTGTGTGTGTGTGTGTGTGTGTGTGTGTGTGTGTGTGTGTGTGTGTACCCCTGCGTGGCGAGGTGACGTTGTGCTGCTGTTCCACTTGTCCACTCAGTGATGAGATACTGCATGGGCAGGGCGCACAGAAGCACCGCAAACTGTAAAATCACAGCCCCTGTTACCTGTGGCATCACGCTGCCTAAAGTAAACACACACACACACACACACACACACACGGAACTGGAGTAATAGGGTGTAATATAAAACAAAACTAAAAATGTGCATAACAGGTTTAACAAACCGTGTAAGATCATCAAACTACCAGCTCTACTGCACCACAGTGGAGCTCATGTAGCTTCAATCCACACAATGTTACATTATTTACATTACATACATTATATACACTATATATGGTCGAAGGTATTTGAACACTTGACCATGAGCTTGTTGGACATCCTAGTTCAAAAACTGATGATCTTTCAGTTATATGGAGCAATAAATATATGGGGCAGTTGGAGCCTAGCGGTTAAGTTACTGGACTAGTAATTGAAAGGATGCTGGTTCAAGCCCCACCACTGCCTGGTTGTCACTTTTGGGCCCTTAAGCAAGGCCCTTAATCCTCAATTGCTAAGACCACATAAAGTCACAGTACTGTAAGTCGCTTTGGATAAAATTGCCTGCCAAATGCCTACAATGTAAATGTACCTAGATGTTACAAACAATATGTATAATACTATTACTATATATTATATTATTATATATTATAATACTATTATTACATTATATACTGTACATTATATACACTATATGGTCGAAGGTATTTGAACACTTGACTATGAGCTTGTTGGACGTCCTATAGGGCAGTTGTAGCCTACTGGTTAAGGTACTGGACTAGTGATCAAAAGGTTGCTGGTTTAAGTCCCACTACTGCCAGGTTGCCACTGTTGGGCCCTTAAGGCTTTTAACCCTCAATTGTTTAGACAATATATTGTCACAGTACTGTAAGTCGCTTTGGATAAATAATAATAATACTTTTATAACATTATACATTACTTACATTATATACACTATATGGTCAAAAGTATTTGAACACTTGACCATGAGCTTGTTGGACGTCCCATTTCAATAACAAATGCTATTAAAACATAATGATCTTTTTCAACTATGATATAAAAGTCAGTCTTCTGAGAAGGCTTCTTACAAGACTTTGAAATATGTCTGTGAGAATTTGTGCGCATTTAGTCAAACGACAGCTGTTGATGTTCTAGTTCATTCCAGAACTGGTCAGTGGGGCTGAGGTCAGGGATCTGTGCAGTTTCTTTAGATGGATGGACGGACGGCGGGCGGGCAGAGAGGGAGAGGGAGGGAGGGAGAGAGAGAGAGAGAGATAGAGAGAGAGATAGAGAGCGAGATAGATAGAGAGAGAGAGAGAGAGAGAGAGAGAGAGAGAGAGAGAGAGAGAGAGAGAGAGATAGATAGATAGATAGATAGATAGATAGATAGATAGATAGATCACTTTATTATTCCCAGAGGGAAAGTCAAGTATTACAACAGCTCAAGGTGCGTAAGAAATACAGTATTAAGTAAGTATTGCAGTACAATGTTGGTAGGTAATAAATATATATGCAATATGTAAAATAATAGAAAAATTACTTGGGCATTAAATGTCCAGAGATGTGCAATGATATACTTTATAGACCCTGCACAGTCACACAGTCATGCTGGTGCAGGAAAGATCAATTTCCTTTATATAACTGATTTCCCACACCTGTAAGCAGCTGTTGCGGCTGAAACACATCAACTCAATAACCAGAACAAGTGTCCCAATACTTTTGACCATATAGTGTATATTCTAGGTTGTGTCGTCTTACCTGTAGAGCAGTGACAGGTGCGAGCGCGCAGTAAAATGAAGTAAAATAAACTTTTTATTTACTGGGTGAATGTAAGACTCTTCCTCTGCGCACTCCGGTGTGTTTAGCAGCACTTCGGTTTAATAGCAGCTCGTTGTTATTTGCATAAGTTAAAAGTTTCGCTTCGGCACCTGCGCCAAAACAGCAAAGCGCGCGCGGCCAATAGCGGCAAAGCACGCGGGGTAAACGCGGTGCACGCGCACGACTCGCGCTCCGCCACGTCAGGAGCGACTCCAGCACGCGGATGTTTATGAGCTTCATCATATAAGAGCCGAGATGAGCAGCAGGGGGCGCCAGTCCCCTAAATATCACCTATTTATTTAGTTATTAGGGTTTTAACGTTACATTCATGGCAGGACAGGTATCAAACACAGTCATGGACAATTTTGTATCACCAATTTACCTCAATTGCATGTTTCTGGACTGTGGGAGGAAACCGGAGCTCCCGCAGGAAACCCACACAGACATTTACATTACATTTGCAGCATTTAGCAGAAGCTTTTATCCAAAGCAACTTACAATTAAGACTTTGAGCAATTGAGGGTTAAGAGCCTTGCTCAGGGACCCAACAGTGGCAAACTGGCAGCAGTGGGGCTTGAACCAGCAACCTTCTGATTACTAGTCCAGTTTTGTTTGTTTATTTGCTTATTAGGATTTTTTTTCTCACACTTCAGCACATCTAATTTCTGCCCGTCAATCATCCTCTCACCAATGCCGGTCCCTGCTCCTGATCGGCGAGAACGAGGCTGCTCCACGCCCCCTCCGACACGTGCACAGCAATCGAACATCTTATCGCCTACACTTGACGAGTGCAGTGCAGTACAGCGCTGTGTACGGAGAGCCACACCCGTTACCGCACTCCTTTCCCATCTCCGTGCAGGCGCCACCGACCACCCAGCAGAGGTCGTAATCGCACTAGCCTGAGAGAGAGTCCACATCCGGCTTAGTCCCGCCCCTTGTCTGAAAAACAGGCCAATCGCTGTTCATGTGGCCGCTCAGACTCAGAGCCATACATCTGTCTGCTACTGAAGACCAGGTCTCCTGACTCCTGTATGCTGAATTTCTAACACCAGTTGGATTAAGCCAGCTAAGTGTAGTGAAGCCGGCAGCACGATTAGAAAGAACTTTTAACATGATGGTCGTGATCCAGATGTAGCTCGTACAAAAGTGGTCAAATAAATTATTCTCACTCATTCACTGTCTCATCCGCTTATCTAATTAGGGTTGGGGGGAAGGGGGGGGGGGGGGTTGCTGGAGCCTATCTTTTCAATGGGCGCAAGCTTTTCAATGGGCGCAAGGCACACAGTAACACCCTGGACGGGGCGCCAGGGCAGACTTACACACACCCATTCACCTACAGGGCAATTCAGTGTCTCCAATTAACCTGACTGCATGTTTTTGGACTGTGGGAGGAAACCGGAGCACCCGTAGGAAACCCACACAGACACGGGGAGAACATGCAAACTCCATACAGAAAGGACCCGGACCGCCCCGCCTGGAGATCGAACCCAGGACCTTCTTGCTGTGAGGCGACAGTGCTACCCACCCAGCCACCCTGAAATGAGTTATTTATATACTTTAATCTTTTAAATAAAAAAATTAATAATAATAATCGCTGTAGCTCTACTACTTGATTGATGAATGAACACTGAACTTTGAAATATCCAACACACACAAACACACACCATGTAAAGTAAGAACGGAATAACGTTGTATTTAAGTGATCAAAAGGCACAAGGTATTGCTAATCATATAAAAACATGCTAAAACCATTATTCATTATTTCTTCTTTTGATTTAAAGAGACATTTAAAGACAAAAACAACCGTTGAAAAGGTCCGTCATTGCATAACCACCGAATATAACGTCTTTAGAACTCTGCACACATTCACACAGACCGAGAACAGAACGCTCGCTGTTACAGTTTTCTGTAGAACGATCGATTGGTTGCCATCATGAGATATAGACTGTAAAAAGATGAAGTGTGACCTTGATATGTAATAAGAACAAAAGAAACCGGAGTGGTTCGTCTGACTAAAGTACCTTGATCTTCTGGATTATGAACGGTGCACTTCTAGGTAAAAACGAGACCAGTTTAACTGCATGTGTGATCTGACAGGTAAAAAAAGTGATTCAACTAAGAATCAAATGTGCGCGATTTCCCCCTGATCTCACGTGCAGTAACTCAGCTAAAACATGTTCGCTGTATAACGTTTGCTTTTGTACGTTTTCGCTGCAGCTTTCATGCTATTATCTGTAAATACAGTAAATATCTGTAAATACGTGACCTACACACCTCGCCTCAGAGAGGATGGACTCAGTTCGTCCTTGGAGCTGCTAAGTGGAAAAAATATGTCTTATTAATTAAATAAATACATGAATCACATAAGCTACAAGCATAAAAAGGAAGAAAGAAACAAGCAATTAACTTTCACATAAACAAAAAATTTTCTTAGGAAAATGTTATAAATGTTCTACTGTCAATATAAAATATTAAATAAACACAAAGTAGCCGCTCAGGTGGCGCAGCGGTAAAAACACACGCTGGAACACCAGAGCTGGGATCTCGAATACATCGTATCGAGTCTCAGCTCTGCCTGCCGGCTAAGGCTGAGCGGCCACATGAACAACGATTGGCCTGTTGTTCAGATATGGGCGGGATTAAGCCGGACGGGGTCTCTCTCCCATGACTGATGCAATTACGACCTCTGCTGGCTGATTGATGGCGCCTGCACAGAGACGGGAATAGAGTGCTCTCAGGGTGCGTCTCTCCGTACACAGTGCTGATCCGCATTTCACTCGTCAAAGTATAGGCGATAAGATGCATACGGCATGCTGCCCAACAGTGGCAACCTGGCAGTGGTGGGGTTTGAACCAGCGATCTTCTGAGTACAGTACCTTAACCACTAGGCTACAACTGCCCTCGTATGCAGTCGGGTACTGCACACGTGTCGGAGGGGGAAGAGGAAGTCCAGGAAAGAGGAAGCATAACGCAATTGGGCATAAATTGGACGTACCAAAACTGGAAGAATAAGACAGAAAATGCATAAAAAAATAGGGCAGCGGTAAAAATTACACTAGCCCAGGACCTCTGGGTTTCAGGGGTTCGAATCCCCAGCAATGCTATCGGGCGTCTACATACAGACATGATTGGTTATGTCTGAGATGGACTGGCATCCTGTCTGGGGAGTGTTAGTGCACTGGACTTCCTATGCACTATTCAGGCTTAATAAATATTGTATTGGCATACGAGAGTTACAAAAGTGGCGTGACCTACTGCAGGTCTGTTGTAATTTAATGTACCAAGTACCAGATTCACAGTTCGGATCGAGTCGTTTTCTTCTGTACTATTTATGGAACTAAATAACGATTCATATTAAACTGATGCACGATGCCGTAAGTGCAACAATAACAAAGCAAACATCAAACACCAAACCTGTCTTGGCTGATTTACTACAATAAGAATGAATTGTGTTTATATTTTCTGCTTAAACCTTGAATACCAGAAGCCCTTCAGTACAGAGTCACTGAGGAGAGTCAAAGACGTGAATCGACAGATTCACAGTGAGTTAGCAGCAGGAATGGTGTTGCCCCGGGGCAAATACAGGATTGCGGCACGAAGGACCGTCACGCCGGCCTCGCGTTCACCACCCGATCAGGTTGGCTTTGGCCTTTTCAGTTAGTTTGCGAACTCTGCCTTTGCTGGATGTGCCAAAAGTGAGGGAGGCATCATCGAACAGAAGCTGCCTCTGCTCCTCCTCGGAGTCCTCCTCGTTGTAAAATGCTGTCCTACGACCCTGGTTGCGCGTTCTCATCGGCTCCTTGTCCACAACAGGCTCCGCCCCGTTTTGCCCCGCTGTCACAGACGGACCCGGGGTGGAGGGTGACGTGTGTTCGGTGCCGAGGCGGCCGCTCCTCCTCAGGGATTTGGGACTCGACGGGGCCGGCTCTTCCGTCCTGACCGCTCGGGGTCTGCCGCGTCGTCTGGGTTGCTCTGAAAACCCCACCCCGGAGTCTGACAGGCTGGTATCCTGCGCGTTAGAGGAAGCACCGCCCTCGTCACCCGTGGACTGACCGAGCTCGTCCTCGAGTCCGGAGCTCACGCGTAAAGCCTCCAGTTCTCTTTTACTCTTCCTGCCCCGCTTCTTCCCCAAGGGATGGGGCAACGCTGGTGGTTCAGCTACCTCTGCTGTCCTTGTTTGAGACTCCTGCCTGGGTCTGCCCCGACCCCTTTTCATCACCCCCAGCGCCACTGGAGTACCGTGGCCGTTCTCATGGACATTGTTTAAGGGAAGAGGAGCGTGATCTACTGGACCTGGAAGAAGACAAAGTAAACAGATAAAAGGTCGGATCAGCCATAACATTAAAACCACCTCCTTGTTTCTACACTCACTGTCCATTTTATCAGCTCCACTTACCATATAGAAGCACTTTGTAGTTCTACAATTACTGACTGTAGGCCATCTGTTTCTCTGCATGCTTTGTTAGCCCCCTTTCATGCTGTTCTTTAATGGTCAGGACCCCCACAGGACCACCACAGAGCAGGTATTATTTAGGTGCTGGATCATTCTCAGCACTGCAGTGACACTGACATGGTGCTGGTGTGTTAGTGTGTGTTGTGCTGGTATGAGTGGATCAGACACAGCAGCGCTGCTGGAGTTTTTAAACACCTCACTGTCACTGCTGGATTGAGAATAGTCCACCAACCAAAAACATCCAGCCAACAGCGCCACGTGTGCAGCGTCCTGTGACCACTGATGAAGGTCTAGAAGATGACCGACTCAAACAGCAGCAATAGATGAGCGATCGTCTCTGACTTTACATCTACAAGGTGAACCGACTAGGTAGGAGTGTCTAATAGAGTGGACACGGTATGTAAAAACTCCAGCAGCACTGCTGTGTCTGATCCACTCATACCAGCACAACATACACTAACACACCACCACCATGTCAGTGTCACTGCAGTGCTGAGAATCATCCACCACCTAAATAATACCTGGTCTGTGGGGGTCCTGTGGGGGTCCTGACCATTGAAGAACAGGGTGAAAGCAGGTTAAAAAAGTATGTAGAGAAATTACAGTCAGTAATTGTAGAACTACAAAGTGCTTCTATATGGTAAGTGGAGCTGATAACATGGACAGTGAGTGTAGAAACAAGGAGGTGGTTTTAATGTTTTCCAACAAGTGATGTTGAGAAATATTTACACATATTTAATCCCAAAATGTCCAAGAAGAGAAAATTAAAGCAGAAGGAGAAAATTTAACAAACACAGAATTTAGCCTCCAAGATCAACAACAAATTGTCCAAGACTTAAAAGGGAGAGAGCAATCACAGCAGGATACGTTACAATCGGCGCTTTGAGGGCCACCATAATGCAGATGTGGCCCTCGGTGAAAATGAGTTCGACACCCCTGATCTAAGCTATCTGCTGTATCATATATTTGAGTCAGAGCAACCATAAAGTCTATTTAGTTCATTCCCTTTCCCCATAACATAAATAAAGATAAATAAATAAATATACTTGTAGCCAGTACTAGCTAATCTACCAGGGGAAACATTTAGCAGTCACACTGTATAAGATCAGAGTGATGTACCAAAGTTAAAACAACAAGGTACTACGTAATACATCAAACATCTCGACAAACCTGGTATGTGCTTCACTGGAGTCTGGAGTTTCCGCCGCGACTCTCTGCCCCGGCTCTCGGTAGCAGCGTGACTCTTGGTTTCTTTGGAGCTGCTCGGAGGGGTGTGAGAGTTCTGAGCTCGAAGGATGCGGGATGAGACCTCAGGTCCCTTACTGTGTGTGGGAACGGGGGGCGGAGCAGACTGGGAGACGGGTGGATCTGTGGAATGAGTCCCGATACGGGCGGAGCTACGAGTGCGCCCGGCGCCGGCCGGGGGTTCGGCTTTGCCGTTGATGTGCGGAAGCGTCTGTCTTAGGAACGAAGGGCGGGGATGGCTGGCCGGTGTCGGTGGAGCTGCCGTTTCAGGTCTGTGTGGGGTTCGAGAGGAGACACGCCTCTTCCTCTCAGGGCTGACGGGTAAGCAAACGGAGGATAGAGTTATTCAGTGGGATATATATATATAGTAAACAGCACTGGGTAGATCAGGAAATGTAATGCCGTGCTTCTTACAAATTACAAACTTACTGATTTGATTGATTTTAGATTAATGCTGGATTATTAATGAAGTAATCTTTATACATCTATTTCTACGATAAATTGTTCTAATACAAGAAAGAGGATGGCACGATGTGGATGCCTCACAGCACCACATTTCAGGGAGGGACCCACTGCAACCATGATCACGGTACAGCAGTTATTAACATAAAAAAATACTGGATGACAAAAATCACTTTTTTACATTCATTACAAAAAAAAATCAGACAACAATAATTCAAGAAATGATTCTTTCATTTGATTTTCATCAAGCGCTTGTTCCTGGTCAGGGTCGTGGTGTGTCCATTTCAAGGAAAACTCAGAGCTTTGAGCTAAACCATTGCAGGGCTTTGGCCACCCCTTGTAGACATAGTCAATACTGTCTGTGTAACCAACGCTGAGATTCTGAACCCCCCCCCCAGTTCCATCTCAGCTCTGCTGGGCACCATCAGCAGACAAAATTGGTCGTCAAATCTGCTGGGTGGGAGAAGACAGGACTAATAAAGTGGGTGGGGTGTTCAAACGCTGTGCAAGGACCCTGGTTAGCAGTCTGAAGCGCCAGTGCAGAAGTAGAGGATCCTTATGTCAAAAAGGGTAAATAAAAGGCAAAAAGAAGGAGTCGAGAAACATGGGGTGGAGGGGACATGGGGCAGACGAATATACCCCCCCAATGCAATCGGGGATCCCCAGCAGCGGAAGACTAATTGGCTGAGCTAAATCAAAAGAAAAGGGGAGAAAATGCATAAATAAATAGAAACAAAATGTCTGTATAGATGCCTGACGGGCTGATAGCGTACCAGGCCACTGTGCCACACTGCCGTCTCAAGAAAATGTCATAAACACTAAGTAACAGGAATTTTATTATGCTTGTTTCAGAATTAAAGTCTCAATGATCACAAGCCCAGACTAATGCAATGACCGAAAGCTTTACTCATGAGATTCGGTGTACCTGGAGGCAGAGCTAGACGGCGATG
>NC_086006.1:2865000-2980000 GCF_030014385.1 Trichomycterus rosablanca | reverse complement strand
TCTATACCTTTCAGTCCCAAGGTTATTGCTTTTTCTACAAAAACACATAGCACACATTTCTATACATTTTTACCACATTGCTTTTAAAAGCTTGTTTTATAAAAATTATTTTGTATTAAAGTGTTGGCTGGCTGATTTGTATGTACAAAATCTAACCCAAGTAAAGTTGGGTTACGACATGATTAAACCATTGGGAATTCAATACAAATCCTACAAACTTACTTGATAAACTGCAGCAGAAGTTCCGACACGAATTTGGCAGTTTTGACTATAAAAGCTCCCGGCTCATTGAAGGTTTGTGCGTTGTGCTCGATGTAGCGAATCTCCCACATCAGAGAGGACATTCGCCTGTCAACATAAAACAGACAAATACATTCACATTTTATTTAATAATCCATAAAATAGATATATACACTATATGGACAAAAGTATTGGGACACCGCTTCTAATTATTGATTCTATTCTATTTAATGTGTTTCATTCACAACAATTGCTAACAGGTGTAATAAATTAATTATATAAAGGAAATTATATGCTTCCAACTTTGTAGCAAAAGTTTAGGGAAGGCCCTTTCCTGTTCCAGTGTGACTCTATAATGACATGAAGAAAAGCTCGATTTAAAATCCTCAACTTTAAAGTCATACTTCAAAGTTATGTGAGAATCCTTCTAGGAAGAGTGGCTGTTCTTATAGCCTAAATATCACATACAGAGTCATTCTATTTTAATACCCTTTGTTTTTGAAATGAGATGTCCGACAGGCTCATGGTCAGGTGTCTAAATACTTTTGGTCATAGTGTATTTATATAGGCTGGCAATAATGTATCAGTTATTGACAGGAATCAGGCATATAAGGCACAATTTAATAAGGCACTAATAGAAAACCCTATTGAGATTCATGCCGATAGATTTTGTTACTGTTCTGTTTCTCCTCATTTATTAAACATGTATGTAAAAAGCTCTTGTGTTACATGTGATAATAATAAAAAAGATTTGGCATCTAGGTAAAAGTTCAGTGGTTCCTCTGAGTGCTGTATAACGTGGTAACGTGTGTAAGTGCTGACTGACCTGTAAAAGCGATGTTCCAGTCGGCTCCGGATGGTGCTCAGGTCCGTAACGTAAGCCACCACAGTGCAGTATGTAGGATACGCCTGTACATCGACTGGCACAGCAAACGGAGCTGCCACATCTGAGGTACAAGGGTACGAAGGAAGAGATCCGTAAGAGATACGTAAAGCAATCCTGTTACTCTTCCATTTATCATTCCTAATCATTTTTAATGTTCTTTCTTTGTTTTGTTTGCCTGGCAGATCTTGAAATGACTTGTCCGGTGTGTTCCCTTCCCCAATGAATTAGACTTATTTTGACCCCAGCTGCACAGCCAAACTCCGACAGTTTCGAGTTGGTGGTTGGAAGGAGGTCACTGAATAAACTCACAACCACATTTGACAACCCATCTCACCCCCTTCATGACCTGTTAGTCAGACAGCGGAGCACTTTTAGCAACAGACTCATCCAACTCCGCTGTAACAAGGAGCGGTACAGGAGATGGTTTATACCAGCAGCGATCACGCTGTATAATGCTTCACTAGCTCGGGACATCATCGAACACTAAACTACTATCAGGACAGACTCATGGAGCATGTTCTAACACTCTGTTTATCAAGACTATACTACATATCTGTTATTATTTAACACTACAACAGCTTAGTATATCACATATTACATATCTCATCTAAAATATTTAATGCTAGGATACTTCTTAAGTTTTTTATATGACATACTACATTTTTTATTCTACTGATTCAATTACATAGTGTGTACAACATTACTTGTGTACTTTAATTCTTTGTACTTTAATACTTTTTTGCTTTAATGTACCTGGAGCTGCTGTAATAACTGACTTTCCCTATAGGATTAATAAAGTTATCTATCTATCTATCTATCTATCTATCTATCTATCTATCTATCTATCTATCTTTAATATTATTTATTTATTCAGAAAAACAAAAACATGAAGGGCTGCGAGTGCAGATGAATGATGGGTACGTATACAGACAGTCAATTAGGAGTCAGGAGGAGGACCAGATCCAGATCTGTGGACCAGATCTACTGTGGCGACCCCTTAAATATGGGAGCTGCCGAGAATCTGCGCTCTTTATTTTGTCACTTTTACATTTCAGGTCAATCCATTGACGAGCCAAATAATAAGGTTGTAATGAGACCTCGTACCTAGAGTGGCCAGCTGGTCGATGCCGGCGATGATGCGTTCACACTCCTGATCGCGTGTCCGCGAGCCCCACTCGCCGTCTAAAGGACGGTACAGTAAAGTCTTGTGCTCCTCCCGGGTCAACGGCATGCTCAGGCCCAGTTCATCCGGAAAAGCAGCTAGAACAGGAGAGAGGGGAGCGTGGAGATAACAAAGCGTGAGGAACGACGGAGCTGCACGTCTGATTAAACGATACACCAGAGTGAATTTCAAACGCTGGCTAACTGCTAACCATTATCCTCAATTTAACAGCTGTTACTATGACAACAAGCATCATTCTTTTTGCCTAAGAGTAATTCGGAAATGCCAGCTCAACAGATAATTACTTTCTTAATGAGGTGTGTGTGTGTGTGTGTGTGTGTGTGTTAGATTATACTGTACTAAACATGGGAACACAGTACACATTTTGTGTGTGTGAACATTTTACCATCATTAGGTATCTCCTCCATGTCCCATGGGCTCATCTTTTCTGTGTCTCCATTATCCCAGCTACAAACACACACACACACACACACACACACACACGAACACACACACTCATCATAAATGAAGGCCAGCCTAGTCTAGAGCAGTTGTAGCCTAGCGTTTAATGTACTGGACTAGTAATTAAAAGGTAGCTGGTTCAAGCCCCACTACTGCCAGGTTGCCACTGTTGGGCCCTTGAGCAAGGCCCTTAACTCTTAATTGCTTAGACAATACACTGTCACAGCACTATAAGTCGCTTTGGACAGAATTTAGCGTCTGCTAAATGCTGAAAATGTAATTGTAATGTAAATAGATTAAATTTTAGCTGGAATCAGTGATTGTTAACAGACCCTACCTCCTAAAATCTTCTTCCTAAAGTATCTCCTCCACTTCTATACAAGTATAGAATATACATATACTTCTATACATATTACTACATGCAAACACAGGAGCACATACTGCCAATTATTTACATTATACAGTGAGGAGAAACAAGTCTTCAACCACTTTTCGCTTCATTTCATTTTCATCAACTGATTCATCCTGGTGAGGGTCGTGGAAGGTCTGGCTCCACCTGGAAACACTGGGCGCTAGGCAGGAGTACTCATTTATGCATTTGTATACAACAGTTAGTTCCGACCTTACAATCTGATTGGTTGAGAAGCGTTCTAACCGTGCTGATATTGGTGATAACAGCGCGGCCTTTTCACACCACAACCGTATTACTCCGCTGACGCGTTGCCAGTAACGACAAGCTTCATGCACACAAACGCGCACGCAGGCGACACAGACCTTTATTCCCGATCGCGTTTTAAATCCGTTATCTGATACACAATCTAGTGCACTATGTAGGGAACTTTAATGTGTTTGTAACGCGAACAGTTAGCTTAATAGCCCAGTTAGCAGCTCCTAGAAGTTCTGTTATCACCCATAATCCTTTGGTGTGTGTGAGAGGTTTTTTGTTTCTTTTTTTTTCCCTTCGGAGGTTCTCGCCTTCTTCTTTTTGTTCTTACCTCCATAAAATGAGTTTTTGCAACTTTGGATGTCTGCTTTGTAGTGTTAAACTTTATATTCGTTGTGGAACTACTTTTTGGCCGAAGGTATTGTCAATATTAAAGCATATTTACTATGAAATTCAGGGCTTCCTTGATTTATTTTCTTTCTTTATTTTGTAATAACTGTTGTATAAAAGCAATAGAACACTTGAGGTCGTGATGTTATTCGCGATAACACTCCCTCCTGTGTTCTATTGCTTAAAAATTGTAGATTTTAATAAGGTGCTTCAGGTGGCGCAGAGGTAAAAACACGCTAGCAGGGGTATGAGGGGACCAGTGAGTAAATAAGTAAGTAAGAGTTAGCATTTATTGCTCTGCAATAAAGTAATAACTGTTGAAATTTACACAGTGAAGCATCAGGAACACCTCGTGCCGTGTCAACAGGGGCATTTCCATCCTAAAAGAGCCACTACAATTAAAATGTACATAAAAAATGATAAGTCATGCTGGTAAAATGCCCTCCACAGAATCAGCAGATTTTATGTTTCTTCACTTATTTATCCAGGTTTTATTTTAATGTGTTAGCCATCTGTAAGTGCTGTATGTAGCATTTCTGTGGTGGGGTTACTGACCAGACATTGTAGCACTGGAAAAGACTGTCAGGATACTCTGGCTGATACGGCTCCTGATTCTCGATCGTACCGAACCACCAGGCGTCGTCGATCACAGAGCGAAAACGATCACCTGAAACACCAGCATCGACTCAGCACTTCTTTAAAGTCATACACGAAAAACTTACAAACGTAATAACGAATTAGCCGTGTGTAATGTCACGAAAATATTCATTTTAAATCTATTTTATAAAACGTATCAAGGTATTTAGATCTGATGAATAACAAATAAAGTGTAGAAAGGGACAGTGGAAGCCTAGTTGTTAGAGCTTCAGCTTATCAATTGAAAGAGTGAGAGTTCGAATCCCAGCTCTGGTTGGCCCTTGAGCAAGGCCCTTAACCCTCTCTGCTCCAAAGTCGCAGTGCAATGGCTGACCCTGTGCGTATCAGTATTTGAATCTGGAGCTGCAGGTATGTTCGTGAGAAATATTTGATATTGTCAGTAACCCAGAAGTTCCGCATTGATGACGAGACCCGTAAATCCTCAGATAAAGCATATCATGATGAATAATGTATCTATTATGAATCACCACATCAATAAACCCCATCTCAAATCCACATACAGACCCAGCCCTGACCTATCATCCACTGCTGCTGCCTTGCATTGTCAAACTGTTGACGCAGTACCAGGAAATCGATGACATCCGGCATGTCGTGGTATCTGTGGAATAAATGAGTGTTAATTGAGCGTTCGCCCCGATTAAACCATAAAGGAATAAAGAAACGGTATCGATCAGATTCCGCTCACTTCATGGAGAAAGAGCCGCCCGTCAGTTTGCCAGTGTCCGGGTCCAGGAAGGCCAGCTTCAGGCAACACAAAGTGGGCAAGCCTACCTCGTACTTCATTCCTACAATCTTCATCAGTTCCTGCTCCTGTTAACACATACACGCACACACACAAAAACAAAGCAATGCCAAAATGTTAACACACCAATTATGAGTGCTGTGCTTGAATCATTTCCACCAATCAGTGCTCATCTTGCTTCTTGAAATTATAATGTAACTGTACAACATTAATTACACAATCAAGTAACAGAACTCAGCAATGTAACATGGCGCCGATGATTCCATGTAACAGCATTCAAATAATTAATGACCTCTTAAGATTAAATTGCATTTTATTCAAATTTCATTCGTCTTAGTTACTTTTGAGGGTGCCAATATATTGCAGTGCAGCACACACGCCCACACACTCAATGGAACACGGAACACATTCACTCTATGGATAAAAGTTTCAGGACACCCCTTGTAATTACTGAATTTACTAAATTTAGGGTCCCTTGTTGTTCCAGCATGACTCTTCCCCTGTGCACAAAAGCTCGGCCTAAAGAAGCTCCAGTGTCCTGATCTCAGCCCCACTGAACAGCTTTGGAATGAACTGGAACATCAACTGAGGCTTGACCGATGCCATACAAATGCTCTTTTGATTCACTGGGCACAAATTCCCACAGATATACTTTAAAGTCTTGTGAGAAGCCTTTCAGAACAGTGGTTGTTATTATACTGTAGTTGAAAAAATTATGTCAGATCAGGGGTCACTTTATCTTAATAAAGTTTGTGTTTGAAATAGGGCGGTCAACAAGCTCATGGTCAGGGTTCCAAATACTGTCCAACATGTAGTTAAATTTTTTTGCTATTTTTATGTTCAAATCAATCGTTTTGATTTTATATATATATATATATATATATATATATATATATATATTATTTATGCATTTTCTCCCTTTTTCACCTGACTTAAGTGCGTCCAATTGCCCGATTGCATCACGCTTCCTCTCCACCAATGCCGATCCCTGCTCTGATTGAGGAGATCGAAGCTAACCCACGCCCCTCCGACACTTAGCACTTAGCACTGTGTACGGAGAGACACACCCTGACAGCACTCTTTTCCCCGTCTCTGTGCAGGCGCCATCAATCAACCAGCAGAGGTCGTAATTGCATCAGTTATGAGAAAGTCCCTATCCGGCTTGATATCCCACCCCTATCTGAACCACAGGCCAATCGTTGTTCATGTGGACACTCAGCCTAGCCGGCAGACAGAGCCGAGATTCGATACGATGTATTCGAGATCCCAGCTCTGGTTCCAGCGTGTGTTTTTACCGCTGCGCCACCTGAGCGGCCCTGATTTTATTTTTAATAAACGTCACATTTCAAAATCAGAAAAAGTCAAATACTGTGCAGGAACGCCAGTCATACCCGCAGCTCCATCTTGTGCCAGGGCTGCTTTTTAGGGTTGATGCTGAAGATCTTGTTCTTCTTGGCCATCTCCACATAGGCCTCGTGGCCTTGCCGAAAGTAATAGACCTGTAGACGGTGTAGCGTACAGTCAGCTTACACTCATACAGCTTTGTTCAAATACGTGTAGGCAGAGAGTTTTACCTCGTCACCCATCTGAGGGGCGAAGGGGCATCTGCGTGGCACAGTGTCTGTGATCCAGGGTGAGGGCAGCCACTCCTCTAGAGCCATACCCTGCTCCTGGAACTCTGGTAACCTCTGGAAAATTAGACAAAGTCAAAGACTTACAACTGTGAGCTAACACTATCCAAGCAATTAAGGGTTGAGGGCCTTGCTCAGGGGCCACAAGAGGGCAATCTGGGTGTAGCAGAGCTTGCACAACCTTTGCATTGAGTCTACAAGTACCAGGAGGAATGGAAGGTCACTGATAGGATACCCACCTCCCCCAAACAAAGCATAATAAAGCCGCCTAACCTAATGACTGTAGAGGTCAAGCATTCAGGCCTGTAATGTTCTCTTGGTGTACGCTATAAAACACTTATAACAGCATCCAGCTCCTCTTTTAATTGCAACAATCAAGCATTGGTTGTTAATTGTCCTTCTCAGCTGACAGCATTGATTAAACAATGATTCATTTTGTTCATTCATCATTAACATCGCAAATGCAGATACAGAAGTTACTTAAAAGTTACTCTACATTCACACCGACAGCAGCTTTGATGATCTGACCGCTGATCACTTGACCTCACTATGCACACACACACACACACACACACACACACACACACACACACACACACGAGTCACGTCATTCAGCACGTTACACAAACACTTTCTCACCTTCCTCTTTTCCTTTGGCTTCTTCTTCTTTGGTAGCGCTCCATCTTTGTCCTGTTTTTCCTTCCTTCTCTCTTTCTTGGCATCCTTCTCTTTTTTCTTTTCTCCGTCCTCCTCCGAGCTGCTGGCGTTTTTCTTTTTCTTTTTCACGGCGGTCTTCTTAGGTGGCTCTAGATTTATGCCCGCATCCGCCGTCCAGTCAGAGTAGTCGCTCGAGTAGTCACTAAACACACACACACACAAACAAGAAGCGCTTCTTTACACTTTATACGCGGGAGAGAAGCTGTATTATGTTTTAAAAACTATTTTATAATAGTGTTTTATAAGATCTACACTATAAATGTTGCTTTTTTTCAGGATTAAAAGTGACATCAACCAAATGAGGGAGATCAGTCGCGATGACTTTCTTTAACCTGCTGGAAACACTGTGTTCCAGCATTTCCTCTAACAGAGTGCTTCTTTTTTGTCTCTCTGCGTACACTATGTGTATTATCCAACTTTGTCATCCTGCAAAATCAATCTTTATATACTGGTGCTGGTCATAAAATTAGAATATCATGAAAAAGTTTATTTATTTCAGTAATTCCATTCAAAAAGTGAAACTTGTATATTATATTCATTCATTACACACAGACTGATATATTTCAAATGTTTATTTCTTTTAATGTTGATGATTATAACTGACAACTAATGAAAACCCCAAATTCAGTATCTCAGAAAAATAGAATATTACTTAAGACCAATACACAAAAAGGATTTTTAGAAATGTTGGCCAACTGAAAAGCATGAAGATGAAAAGTATGAGCATGTACAGCACTCAATACTTAGTTGGGGCTCCTTTTGCCTGGATTACTGCAGCAATGCGGCGGGCATGGAGTCCATCAGTCTGTGGCACTGCTCAGGTGATATGAGAGCCCAGGTTGCTCCGATAGTGGCCTTCAGCTCTTCTGAATTGTTGGGTCTGGCGTATCGCATCTTCCTCTTCACAATACCCCATAGATTTTCTATGGGGTTAAGGTCAGGCGAGTTTGCATGGTCCTTAAACCAGGTATATAACAATGGTTTTGGTCTTCCTAAGAGGGATTGGTGATGGGTTTATTTGTAAAAAAATTAAGTGCAGCTTAAGATTGTCTAGAATGTGACCACTTTGAGGCCAAAAAATACTCTGCGACCCCTATTTTCCCAAAGCAAATGCACCAGACTTATCACTGTAAGCCTCAGTGTTGCCTGTCCAATTAGGCTACCAGGCCCATCCAAAGTCCAATATATATATATATATATATATATATATATATACTCAACTGCTACAAACTGTGTCATCAGTTCACCAATGATTATAGAATGTTATTAAAAGTGGACTGATGAAACACTGGTAAATTAAATATGATTAGCACTCAGCATCTTGCCTTTATACTGTTTTTTAATTAAAAACCGGTCAAAAAGATTTGCTGTATGTATTTTCATTAAAAAATATTAGTAAGGAATTGGGTTTAAGGAATCTGTATAAAAGCTAATACACTTGCATATCGTCTGCTGCACCTCCTTTGCCTTTTGTGTTGGTGAATGCTTGTTACCTGGAGCTGCTGTGATCCTCAGGCCAGGGCTCTTTCTCCTCTCTCTCCTCATCTGACGACTCTCTGCTGGGAGGCCGAGCGTCCGCTTCACCCTAACAAAGGACGTGAATCCTCCTTATCACTTATATTAACATTCCATATAGAGCGCTGACGCATGCTTAGCTCAGTACAGATGTGATTCAGATAGCTGGGTTTCTTGGTAACGATGACTGACAGGGGTAATTATTAGAAACATCGAAGCCGTGATACAGAGGAAAACACTACTTTGCTTTGCTTAATGTGGCAGTTTAAAGAAAATCTGAAACGAGTACATATGCTTTAGTATAGCATGAAATAGAATGTTAGCAGCTGGAATAATCAAAGTCATTAGAGCTGAAACACTGACTCCACATACGATGCTATGATCCAAATTGCCAAAAATGAACTAATTTATTATTTAATGTTTTAAATAACTCATTTTATTTCATTAACATCACATTGTAAGGCTGAAATACACTGGAAAGGGCGCCAATCCATCGCAGGGTTTTGGCTCCCCTCAGACATTGCCAAAATAGCTGTGAAGACGCCCGGCTGGCCTACAGCACAGCTGATGTTCAAACCCGGATCTCAGGGGGGGTGGCTAGCGTAATACACACATCTCCTCTCAGATATAGCCAATCACGACTGTGAAGACGCCCGCCAGGTCGACAGCACAGCTGATGTTCGAACCCGGATCTCAAGGGTGGAGGGCTACTGTAAATGACTCAGACATCTCCTCTCAGACATTTAAATTTTCAGCATTTAGCAGACGCCTTTATCCAAAGCGACTTACAGTACAGTTACAGTGTACAGTCTGAGCAATTGAGGGTTAAGGGCCTTGCTCAAGGGCCCAACAGCAGCAACCTGGCAGTGGTGGGGCTTGAACCAGCGACCCTCTGATCACTGGTCCAGTACCTTAACCACTAGGCTACAGACAGAGCCAATCATGGCTGTGAAGACGCCTGGCCGGCTGATATTTGAACCTGGATCTCAGTGTACAATCTAGTCCCACTGTGGTTTACAAGACGCAACATAAAGCCTCCACAAGGGCACGTTTGCGTACAAGTTTATTTCATTATTATTGTGTGTGTGTGTGTGTGTGTGTGTGATTACCTCTGACGCGCTAGGCTCCTCCTCGTTAGCTTCACTCTGTCGGCTCGTTTCCTCGACAGCCAGGCGCGTGTGGTAGTTGTGCTGGTTGCCCTGGTGACGCCGGCCCTCCTCCACCGCGTTATCCGTGCCGTGCTTTGGTTAAAAGAATACGACGTTAACACACACCGTAGCACCAGCTTCTGTGTGAAATTAAGAGCTGTGGGAGTTCGGATGTACCCGGTTCTCTCTGTGGTACTGGCTGTGTACGCTGCGCCTCCTCCGCTCCGATCTGTAGATGTTCATCTCCTCCTCTCCTCGGGCTGCCCTCCAGATCTCCTGTTTACTGCACACATAACCCGACGCTTGTCAGCAGTTAAACTACATTCCGGTGCAAAAAACCTATTGCACCACATCTGTAGACCGTACCTGGCCGTCCCTCGGGACAGTTCAGGCACCAGTACCCGCCTGCTCCAGGCCACCAGGTCCGTCTCAGTGGCCATCTCGCTGCGGGGAGCATTGCTGTGCATTTGCCTGACCCCCTCGATCTGACCGCTGCGCCTCAGACCCACGTTGGGAGGAGACGTCACTTCTGTCGGAGAGCTCACAGACCCTGGACAGATCAGATCACCGTTAACATCACTGTGCCCACTGTGACCCGGTCACACATACCTCTTTATTATCGTCAGCAGGTCTACCTCGGGTGGTTCTGGAGTCTGAGCTCAGTCTCTGATCCTGCTCCTGCTGCAGTCTCTGGATCATATTGTCCAGCGGACTAGAACCTTCCGCTGCCTGCTGGCTCAGCACCTGGTTTAATCCTGAAAGAGTGCAGAGAGATCCAGAGAAAAGATCAAATATATAAGATCCAGAGAGGAACGTTATAGTCAAAGTCGCTTGTTTACACACGTGAAAAGGAAAATCGCTGATCTTTGTGCTGCATGAGCTGCATACTGGACTAAAATCCAACCATTTCTCAAAATCTCATAAAAGACTTACTTAAATTTCACTGGAGGGCTAAATTACACCATATTTAATCATATCTAAATACATTTATTGTGTAATCATGATGAACGATTTAACTGTCTCCCCTATTTATTTTATTCCACGCTATTTTTCTTACTGTATGATACTTCAGGTGGAAAATAGCCCTATTTTTCTAACTACATGATAGTATACATTACTTCAGGCAAGAAATAGCCCTATTAGTACACAAAACACACATAGATGCACAGCATAACAAAATTAAGTATAGAAAATAATACTAAAATACTAAACGATAAACTAAATTAAAAACAGTTCATAATTTGACGGCTTTAATGACAATAATAACCTAAAAAACGATGTATAGTACAGTACAGCATAGTCATTTTATTATATTAAAAGTCATTATAATAAGTTTTAATAAGTAATAAATTATAATAAGTAATAATAATAATGATTTGCTCTAAATAACTGCAATAAGGGATTAAGAACAGACTTTTCTCAGATTGACTGGACACTGGTAATGCTGGTTCCTATTAGTATGTATATCTAGGTATATTTGGACACCTGACCATAAGCTTGCTGGACATCCTATTATAAAAACAAATGGTATTAAGATCGAGTGATCTTCACAGCTATAACAACAGACACTCTTTTGAGAAGCCTTTGAAATATGTTTAAATATGGGAATTTCATCCTGTTAAACCGAGCTTTTCTTCTGTTTTGTGCACAGAGGCCCAGTCATGCTGGACAGTGACAGCTAAAGAGGTGACAGCACACTTGTGAACAAATGTGAACACTCGTGCGCTCTCTACCTGAGGATGTCAGTCCCATTTGCGGTATGAGCTGCTCCGCTCTGCAGTTCTCTCGGCCGGGCACCAGGCGCTGGTAGCGAGGAGGGTGAGGGTTTCCATCCACGTCCACTAGGAACGGTGGAGGCATGAGGTGAGGAGCCTGCTGCGTCTGCTCGTCTAACACATAGTTGTGAGCGTCGCGAATCAGTGGCCGGTAATCGGTGTGGAAGAACATCTGGTCGGCTATCTGCGGCACAGATCGGTACAGATAAACACCAAACCCGGACAGACCGAACAGAACTGCTTCAAGAGAGAATGTCTAGTTCGGTACCTTGTCGTATCTGCTGCTGGAGCCGAAGCCGAAGATGAGCAGGTGTCCGTGAGAGTCAGTGCAGGCGAAGTGCTGACCGTCTGGAGAACACTTGCAGTCGAACAGTGCCCCGTGTCCCTGACCCTCGATCTGTTACCAACACACACGTTAAATACACTTTACAGAGAGCCAGTTAATAAAACGCATCCAAACATTTGTGCTCATGACCAACCATTCATATAAAGAGTATCATTGTTGTAGTGAGGATTGTTCAAATCGTTAGACCCCAAATAAAAAACCTGAAAACACCAATAGCAAGAAATGTCAATGAAATGTCAAAAAAAATGTTCAACATACATAAATAAAACAAGAAATGCAGAGAAAACAAGTAACCCACTTTTCTTACTCAATATACTACCACTGCATATTTCCACTAAAGATTTAAACACAATATATTTGTACTTTTCACTTGAATATAAACAAAAAGTATTAAAAAGCATAAACAAATAATTATTCTTTATTGGCAGTTAAAGCTTTGGGCACTCGGGTGGCACGGCAATAAAATGGGGTTGCCAAATGGGCCGTAAAGACACTCAGCCAGCCGATAGCACAGCTGATGTTCGATCGATTAACACTCGCTTGCTTAATTTTAAGGCACATAAACACAAAATTAACTTGTACACGAACGCCCCCTTGTGGAGGCTTTACGCTACACCTTGTACACCACAGTGGGACCAGATTGCCACCAATGTTATTAATTAAGTATATTTTGTTTTGTGTTTTGTTTTGATGAATCTGACGTCTTAATAAATTTGATGTGTTGCCTGGGTCGCGGTAAAAATCAAGGACAAAATGTGGGTCGCTTGCACTGCACTAGCCCACCGTTACAGGCTAATCTGGCGTCTACGTCTGGGAGGTGGGGTAGCCGAACAGCCCAGGCATTGGGAGGTGAACTTGTCAGCGCGCTCTCAGTGCCAGTCCCAAGCCCGGATAAAATACGAAGAGTTGCAAACAGAAAGAGCATCCGATGTATGATTTTGCTAGGCCGGCCAAAGCTTGTTTTGAATAGCTGCGACTACTAAATTAAAATTCAGACATGCTTCTGAAATTCTAGCTCATATTACTGCCTTCATCTAATTGCTTTAGCAACATTGTCATGAAACTGGAAAATCCAATTATGCCTGGGTAGGGCAGGGTGGGGTGAGCTGGCGTAGTTAATGACAGAATGACCTCGTATTAAGATACAGATGAAAACAGGCTGTGGGATTTGTTTACCATGTTGAAGTAGGAGCGTATTTTAACTCCTCGTGCCAGGTCCCACACAATGGCATTACCATCATGACCAGCAGAAAACAGCACTCTGGGATCAAACGGGTGTGGCTCCAACACGAACACTTCGTCCTCATGACCCTAAAACAAAGTATTAAAGGTAGATGTTTATAAGACATGGAACTCATAAGGCAGATTATTTAGACGCACTACTTATACAGAGATTACGTCTCTGTATAAGTTAACACAATTACCCTCAAGAGAATTTATTTATATTTGAAAAGAACTCCGCTGGTTGCTCTGTAAGCTAGATTTAAGGCACCTTAGTCTGAGGATTTTAAGGCATCTAAGAATTTAGACATGTCCTCTTCTCAGGAGTGTAGGATGACGTAAAATGTGTCTATGTAGAGAGATCACAAGGTTTTCGACCAGATCCATTGTGCCATAAAAGTGTACATCTACAGCCAGTGCTAAGATCCCAAACAACACTGCTGCACCTAATACACTCATACCAGAACAATTTTTAAAACGCACAAACTATTTTGACAATAATAGTAACACATACGCCGAGTGAGATACTAAAATCCCACTTGTGTCTACCTGTGTCAAACGTGGGCTAATGCTCGTTGAAGTAAGAAGTCATATTGCTAACGTTTTGTCCCAAAGAGCAAATGCTTAATGAGAAATAAACACTGTAGTGAATAAACAACATAATACAGTGCATCAGATTCCTGTGTACTGACGGTGAAGCAGCTCTCTTACCAGGAGGATGTGGATCAGGCTGCCCGTGTACGAGTTCCACACCTTCAGCGTCAAATTGTTGGCCGCCGTAATGACCATGTTGTCGTGCCGATTCCAGGCCACCATGGTGACCTTCAGTTTGGTCACTTTGTCCTCCAGGGCTGGAGGGTTGTACTTCCTAGGGTGAATAAATAAATAAATAAATATATAAGACAGGCATACCAAGAGCCTCTATCTGCAGTGTTTAAATGACCTACTTTAGAAGATAAAAAGGAGCCATACATCCCCACACACACACACACACACACACACACACACACACACACACACACTTAACTAAATAATTAGTGTTGCAGAGTGACAAGAGAAAACCCTACAGAATAATTGGGGCTTGTTTTACAGCATTATATACAGTATGTTTGCCTAATTAAAACACCTCATTTATTCTTTATTTAAACATCACATCACGTTTATAGTTAGTTTTAAGATTTATAGTTATTCATGCTCATGTGACGTTTACAGAACGTCAATCACACTGTTTGATTGTTTGTTATTTTTATGTGTGTGTGTGTGTGTGTGTGTGTGTACTTTTACACCCCTATTAGAAAAGTTCATGCAATCATGACATGGTTTATACACTCTTACCAAGCCAAATAACAAATAAAATCCAATTATTCATGAAATATTCGGTGAATAACTCCTGAAAGGTGTGTAGGTGTTACCCGGGCAGTTTGGTGGCCATGTCCAGCAGGATGCTTCTCCAATCCTGCTGCTGTAACTGCCAAATCCTCGCAGTCCCATCTCTACTGCCGCTCACAAACCTGCACATGAACATCATGCACATGTGAAATCGTCAGTATTACAACCCAGATAAGCTTTACAGTTACAAAAGTATTGGGACACCTCTTCCAATTATTGATTCTAATGAATGTGTTTCAGCCACAGCAGTTGCTCATAGCTAGCCGCTCGGGTGGCGCAGCGGTGAAAACACACGCTGGAACCAGAGCTGGGATCTCGAATCGAATCTCAGCTCTGCCTTGCTGGCTGAGGCTGAGCGGCCACATGAACAACGATTGGCCTGTTGTTCGGATGGGCGGGACTAAGCCGGACGTGGGTCTCTCTCGGTCAGACCGGTGCAGTTACGACTTATGCTGGCTGATTAGAGGCGCCTACACAGAGATGAGGAAGGAGTGCTCTTAGGGTGTGTCTCTCCGTACACAACGCTAGGTGGCACAACTCTCGTCAATGTGTGGGTGATCAGATGCATACGGCTTGCTGCCCACGTGTCAGAGGGGGCATGGGTTAGCTTCGATCTCCTCGGTCAGAGCAGGGATCGGCATTGGTGGAGAGGAAGCGTGATGCAATTGGGCAACTGGACCGCGCTAAAGGGGAGAAAAAGGCGAATTAAAAAAACAGTTGCTCATAGCTGTAATAAATCAATTATATAAAGGAAATGATAAGCTTCCAACTTTGCAGCAACAGTTTAGGGAAGGCCCTTTCCAGTTCCAGCATGACCGTGCCTCTGTGCACAAAGCAAGATCAATAAAGACATGAAGAAAAGCTTGATTTGAAGAACTCCAGTGGCCTGATCTCATCCCCTCTGAATGAACATGAACATCAACTGAGGCTTTCTTGACCAACATTAGTGCCCAGCCATAGAATCGTTCTTTTGACTAAATGGGCACAAATTCCCGTAGACATACTTTAAATTCTTGTGAGAAGCCTTCTCAGAAGTGTGGCTGTTGTTATAGCTGAAGAGATCACAGAGGTCACAAGCTCATGGTCAGGTGTCCAAACACTTTTTACTACAGAAATCATCAGCTACTAACGATACACACTGCTTCTAATAACCTGAACTGAAATCTATCCCATCTGCACGCCCGCGTTACCACACACACCCAGGACACGCTTGCGTCTCACCTGTCTCCTTCATGTGAGAACTGGATGCTGTCGACTTTATCCTGTAAAAAACCATCAAAGCAATCAGAAGATAACAGAGAACACCACGCAGTTAAAACACTGAATGTTTAAATGTGTCTCAGAACAGAAAACACACTCACAGTGTGAGATTCCAGCTCGGCTATCTTGTCCGGCTGGTCTCCACCAAAGTAGTAAACTCTGATGATGTGATCGGTGCTCCCTGTAGCCAAAAACATCCCCCCTGGAAACAAAGGATTAATGATAATATTATGGGTTATGAGTTCAAAGGTTGTAACAGTATTCTTTTCCAATTGTTTTTATCACCGTCAGCCCATATTTTAATACATACAAAGTATTATTTTGATGATTTCTAAGTCTGTATACATAGCAGCGATGTGAGATTGGGACGAGAAGCGGAAGACCTACCTGCACTGAAAGACGAGCAGATCATCTGCACGCCCGGTCGGGGCCGCTCGGTGAATTTGCTGGGCCGCGGCCTGCACGGGTGGGTAGACACACAAGTTTACATGATATCGTATGAATATAAAACAAACGGTTTACATGAGAATGAAGCAGCGCTGTGTGTTAATGACAGCTGTTATGAGTCTTGGCTGGGGGTACATAAATACCGCTCACCCGAATTTGAGCGTGCGGGCGTCCCACTGCCAGAAACAGATGGTCCCATCAGCACCGGTGGAGGACAGAAACCTCTTATTACCGCTGCACAGAGGAGAAAACTACACACACACACACACACAGTGCACAACCTTATCTTAACAGTTGACTAACAGTTTATATTTTGACTGAAAAGTATGTAAACAACTGACAATGAGTTGAATATGGAGTACTGTAGTAGTAATAGTAATATAAGGACCATTCCACGGAATAGGTACCATTTCTGAATCCAGGACACACACACTTAACTACTCAGTATGTGTTTTGGTCAATCTCAACCACCTTTGCTTCATTTTTACAAGGTTTCTAAGTTGAAGCTGGTTGTATATGAGTAACAGGACTGAAAGTAACAGGACTGACATTTTAACATAGAATTAATAAATACTTGAAGTATAGCAGCATGGAGAACATGCTAAAAGCACGAGAACACAGTGCACAGTCCAGTGATTAATCAAAAAAAAAGAATTTTTAATAAAAATGAACAAATAAGGCACAGCGGGATATTCCGCAGAGATACTGAACTCCTCGGTTCGAAACTCGACATTGCCACCGGTCGGCTGGGCGCCATCTAGCGGGCATAATTGGCAGTGCTTGCAGGGAGAGATGACCGGAATATGTGGGCGGGGTCTTCAAACGCTGTGTAAGGACTAGGGATGCATCGATAGCATTTATTTTTTCCCAACCGAGTACGAGTACATGTATTTTTGTACTTGCCGATACCGATACCGATACCTATTTAGAATACCGTTTTTTTTTTAAACAAAAACACACGTGAGAAGTGACGAGAAGTTTAATGATACCACGTCCAAAAATGCACGTCAACAAGTAGCGAGCGATCAAAGTGTTTGTGCGCTGATGTGATGAAAGCAAGGAGGAAAAATAAATGAATCTGAGTGGATTTGGCAACACGAATAGCATGGATTGTTCTGTAGTCAGTTGGAGGTTAATAAATATTTTTGCAATGTTGGTGTTTTGTTGTTATGTTTTGTAGAGAACGATCAGGTCAGAAATACTGTAAAACGTGTGTGTGTGCTGATGTATTCTGATATAAACTATATTATCCCCCTGTCCCACCTGTTTACACTCCTCTCCTGCGTTTCCCCTCACACCGTATCCTGCGTTCTCATTGGCTGTTCGACATGTCACTCATTCCCAGTCGCACATCTCAGATCAGATATCTGACGTGCTCGATGAGCGCTCGGTGAGCCGGTCGGATCGAGTTGTTGGATAGTTCACACTTAGCGATCGAGAGCCGAGTTTTGATCGCCGAGCGAACGCCGAGTCGCTCCCGAGCCGGCAAATCTAGCGCCGACCAGCCGCCGAGCGAAAATCAGGGCAAAAGTCGTGTAGTGTGAACCAGGCATAACGCAGCAACGTGCACTAGGCACACGGTATCGGATGTTTAGTATCGGAGCCTCGTTTGCGAGTTAATGAGCGCACTCATGTATCGGTACTCATGCATCTCTAGTAAGGACCCTGATTGGCGGATAGAGAGGCGCCTGTGCAGAGTGCATAAGGGCTGCGCGCGGGTCGGAGGAGGCGTGAGCAGCAATATACCCACCTCGGCTGCAATCAGGGATCCCCCAGCAGCGGACGAACATGTTAGTGTAACAGGACTGAGTGAAATCCTGGGGACGTGACTAAAACATGGATTTTACCACATTATTATAAATCTATTATGGAAAATAAATATTAAAAACATAGATGGGCTCCTCGGTTTGCTTTTTAAGGACCCTGATTGGCGGATAGAGGCGCCTGTGCAGAGTGCATAAGGGCTGCGTGAGCAGCAATGTACCCACCTCAACTGCAATAAATTAGGAGAAACACATAGATGGTTTTTATGAACATTTTAAATTATAGATCCTAAATTAGCAATTAATGAGTGTGCAGGACACTTTGCTCAATTAAAAAAATGCCTTTTTGAAGCTAATTTTCAGTTACATTAATACATATAACGTCCTGGGGACGGAAATGGCACCGATCCAACGAAATGGCCCGTATGTGTGCGTGCGTGTGGGTACCTGTAGTGATGTTATAGATGCCGCATGTCCCTCCAGCACAGCGAGCGGAGCGCAGGTCTGTAAACACCACACCCTGATCATCTTATCACAGCTTCCGGCAGCCAGCAGCGTGTTCTCATAATTCACCGCCATGTCCGAGATCTCGGCCGCGTGCCCCCTCAGCGTGGTTAACAACCGCCCTTCGTCCGTGGCCCAGATCTTCACCAGACAGTCGTCCGAACCCTACAAACACACCGAACAACTGCTGACCAGATGTTCTGTTTCAGAACACACACATTTAAACACAATACACGACTGCCTCACTGTTTTCTGTTGGCACAAGTAATCAAGTTGTATTTTTTTTCTGGATGCAGCTGGTAAGAATCACCTGAAGTTTTACAGTAAACTGGCAGCAGAAAGGAAAGCGGAACTAAATCAATTATCACTTCGACAGCAAGAGAAATAAGTTATTTTTCTTAGTACACTGGTAATAAAAGTGTTGTTCAGATGGGTGTTAAAAACTTCATTTAATTAGGCGGCCATGTGGCGCAGCGGGATATTCCGCTAGCACAGCGCTTCCCAACCTTTTTTTGCACCACGGACCGGTTTCGTATAAGATATAATTTGACGGACCGGCGGGGGCGGGAGGATTTAACATAAAAGAACTATAGAATGGAAATTCGGTGGGAACCCTGAGCTTTTTTCGCTGCAACGAGACGCTGCTCCCACCTAGTGGTGATAGGAGACACTAACACCCCAAGAGTATTGGAAATGTAAGCAATTTCTAATTATTTATTCCTTCTGTGCGGCCCATTAATAAATGACCACTGCGCTAGCACACCAGCGCCGAGATTCTGAACTCCCTGGTTCGAAACTCGGTGTTGCCACCGGACGGCTGGGCGCCATCTGGCAGGCATAATTGGCATAATTGGCTACCGTATCTGCTAGGGAGAGGACCGGACTACGTGTGGGTGGGATCTTCACACGCTGTGTAAGGACCCTGATTGGCGGACGAGACGCCTGTGCAGAATGCAGGGGCGAGAAGAGGAGGGCTGTGCACGTGTCGGAAGAGGCGTGTACAGCGACGTGCTCTCCTCGGATGCAATCGGGTATCTCTCAGCAGCGGAAGACAAATTGACTGCGCTAAATCGGGAGGAAAATGGGGAGAAAATGCATTAAAAAAAATATTTGTAGGCCAGTTGTTGCCTAGCGGTTAAGGTACTGGACTAGTTCCTCGAAAGGTCGCTGGTTCAAGCCCCACCACTGCCAGGTTGCCACTGCTGGGCCCCTAAGCAAGGCCCTTAACCCTTAATTGCTTAGATAATATACCGTCACAGTACTGTAAGTCACTCTGGATAAAAAGCGTCTCCTAAATGCTGAAAATGTAAATGTCCTGGTCAGGGTCTCGGACACACACGGCAATTCTGAGTAGCTCTAGTTGACCTGACTGCATGTCTTTGGACTTGTGAGAGGAAACCGGAGCGCCCGGAGGAAACCCAAACAGACACAGGAAGAACAAGGAAGGGTTTTAGAGGTTTGGAGCAGCTCTGGTGTAAAGCCAGTCTGACAAACAGCCCATGTTTCAGTGCTTAAACGCACGGTGTGTCGACAGGACTGTGATTAAACAGTGGAGCTGGGTGAATTCCAGCAGAAGCACATCACACACACACACACACACACACACACACACACACACACACACACACACACAGCTCTGACAGACCAAAGAGAGCATGATGATGATTCTATTCTTGGCTTATTCCCAGAGCCACAAAAAAAAATCCAAAACATTTACAGAGAAACGGCACACCCCCTTACACACACACACACACACACACACACACACAGTGGGAACACAGGGAGCGCACACACACACACGCACACACAGCAACGGCAGGAATGCATGTGTAAGAGCAGCAGAAAGACACAGAAGTGGAGGGAGGGAGGGAGGTGGGAGTAATCTTTGCTGTTCAGCCATTTTTTGGAGATTTAAAAACTATTGCGAAATAAAATGGAAGCCAGAAGTGCGCACCCGGCCGAACACGCATCAGAACACCACTTTCTCACAGGAAGCACAAAAATAGCAACCCGGCAGCCCACACAAACACAAAACTAAGTGGAAAGGTTACTCTGGTGAGCCAAAACATTAGAACCACCCCTGAAAATATGCATGGCACTGGACAGGATTGTAAGATGCAATTTGCAGTGAAATTCTAAATCTAATGTTTGTGTTTAGCGATTTAACATTTTGCATTCACTTAGCGTTCAAGTCGCTTACATTTACTGGTTAATCTGCACTATGACGCGTCCTAGCAATCCTACAGCAATTCAGTCAGCAATCGCTTAGTCAAAACATCCAAGATTTCAAGGTCTAAAGCAGCTAAAAACAAACACGACTCGGGTAACTGAGTCTGGAAAAAGCTTAAATCTTACCGTGAAGATACGGCGGCCCGTCCGATCGAAAGCAACGCAGTACACGGAGGATAGATGTCCCAGAATCCTCTTGTGCATCTTCATGTGTGAGTAAATCGCTGTGGGAACGAGCTGACTCAAACGGTACGAACCGTTCAACCTCCGGCTGTAAGACGTCTCCACTATACATGTACACAAAGAAACAAAGGGTTTCTATACATACAGTAACATCCATACATCTCGTATTAACATTTATAGAATTATTACTATATTATTATTATGACTTCTAAACATGTACAGGTATATAAAAGCAATAATTTAAGTTATATAGGATAAAAGCTCTAAACGTGGGCAGCTGTGGGTACAGAGCTAAAGCCAGTCTTACAAGCCACTCGCCCTAATACACAGGAATAATATCCATACAGTACAGAACCGTGGGTCTGGCTTTATATACACCGATCAGGCATAACATTACGAGCACTGACTGGTGAAGTGAATAACACGGATCTTCTCTTCATCACGGCACCTGTTAGCGTGGGGGGGGGGGGTGTTATCAGGCAGCAAGTGAACATTTTATCCTCAAAGTTGATGTTAGAAGCAGGAAAAATCTGAGCGAGTCTGACGAGGGCCAAATTGTGACGGCTAGACGACTGGGTCAGAGCATCTCCAAACCTGCAGCTCCTGTGGGGTGTTCCCGGTCTGCAGCGGTCAGTATCAGGAAGGAACAGTGGTAAACCGGTGACAGGGTCATGGGCGGCCAAGGCTCATTGATGCACGTGGAGAGTGAAGGCTCCAACAGACGAGCTGCTGTAGCTCAAACAGCTGAAGAAGTTCATGCTGCTTCTGATAGGAAGGTGTCAGAATACACAGAGCATCACAGCTTGTTGCTTGTGGGGCAGCAGAACGGGGACCAACACAATATTAGGGTGATGGTCATAATGTTATGCCTAATCAGTAGCATTAATAATAAGTTTGGAATATTAACAGCTGCTCATGATGATGGATAGGGTTGTTCTCTCAACAGACACAATTTAGGTATGAAGCAAAGGAAAAGTGACAATTAAACAAATAAACTAAACTAAAATACTATTTATGAGTAAGATGTGACATCAAGCTTAATTAAATCAATATTGTTTTTAAGTTTTTAATACATTTAACCAGTTGGCAGCTGTAGCCTAGCTGTAGCCTACTGGACTAGTACTCAGAAGGTCGCTGGTTCAAGCCCCACCACTGCCAGGTTGCTGCTGTTGGGCCCTTGAGCAAGGTCCTTAACCCTCAATTGCTCAGACTGTGTACTGTAAGTCGCTTCGGATTAAAGTGTCTGCTAAATACTGAAAATGTAAATGTGAAACCAGTTAAATGTCCATTTAGAAACCAAATAATGTTCATTTCTTGAGAAGCAAATGTGAGAATCATCGTTTATACAGGTATTACAGGTAATAAAACAGTAACGACCACTGCTGAACTGTAGTAAACATGTGAATGAACAGAGCTGAATCGAATGCACACCACTACAACCAATCAGATCAGACTCACCGATGTTGGGCGGGCTTCCATAGATGACTGGCGGCTCGGGTGGCCTGCCACAGTGCAGGGCTGCGAGGGCTGAACCCTTCCACACCACGTGCTTACAACCTGTCAACAAACACACAGTCACATGCTGTGAGAGAGCTTTTACTGCCAGGGCTTTACGTGAGTGCAGAACACTGGTGATGGTTTTATACTGGTATGAGATGTACAACTGACTTTAGTTCGTATTATTTCATTCATCATTCGATTTAATCATTTTAAATGAACATAACACGTTTGTTATTTATTATGACATTAAAATGCATAACGAGTAAATATTAATTTAACCTTAATTTTTTTACCCTGTCCATCATTTATTCTTTTAACATTTATATTTTTGCTCCTTTTTATTTCCCCACCTATTTCTCATCTTTCTTCTGATTCTTTTTTCCTTTGTTTTCTTTCTTTCTACATAGACACAATTGGCTATGTCTAAGGGGCCGGGGGTGAGCCAAACAGCCTAGTCAGTGCACTCTCAGTGCTGGTCCCAAGCCTGGATAAAAAATAGGATGGTTGCATCAGAAAGAGTGTCCAGCATAAACAGTGCCGTGCCACTAAAATCTAAGATTAGTTCCAGAAGTATAACCATGACTTCAGTGTACTTCAATAGTCTCCCCGGTCACCAGATCTAAATCAGTTACATCACTTTCTGGACGTGGAACGATAAGACGTGTGCAGCATAAATGTGCAGCTGACAAATCTGCAGCAAATTGATTAAAATTAGTTTTTGTTCCCCTTTTTTCTTTATTTTTTGACTCTTTTTTCCTTGTACTGTTTTGTTTTCTTTCTTTCTACATGGACATGATTGGCTCTGTCTAATGACTAGTTCACACGACACGATCTTTGCCCCGATTTTCGCTCGCCGACTGGTCGCCTCTAGATGTGGCAGCTCGGGAGCAACTCGGCGTTCACTCGGGGACCGAAACTCGGCTCTCGATCACTGTGTGTCGACTACTCAACAACTCGATCCGAGCGGCGACTGAAGAAAAATATCTAGCATGCTAGATATCTGGATCAGTCGGCCGACCGGCAATGAGTGCGGTGTCGAACTGCAGCCAATGGAAACCCGGGGGAGGAGTGTAAAAACGCGAGACAGGGACATAATATAGTTTCTATCCGAATACATCGGCACACACTTAAGTTTTACAGTATTCGTAACCTCATCGTCCACGCTAAACCATAATACCAATGTTGAATTGCAAAAAAAATATTTATTAACCTCCAACTCACTACAGAACAAACGATCCCTGCTGGTCATGTTGCCAAATCCACTCAGATTCATTTACGTTTCCTCTTTTCTTTTACACTGCACATCAACGCACAAGCAACTTTGATCGCTCGCTACTTATTGACGTGCATTTTTGGACGTCGTATCATTAACCCCTCGTCACTTCTCGCGTTTGTTTTCGTGACGAAGCGTAGTTTGGGAGACCAAACAGACTTTTCCTGGTGATAGATCGTGTAGTGTGTGACCCCCTATCCCCCATCAGTCGTGTAGCGTGAAATCCACACCGACTTAAAAGATTCCCGAGTGCAAGAGATCCAGTCGTACAGTGTGAACTGTACAGCGACCCGGCAACTCCGAAAGTCACGTAGTGTGGCATAAGGCGACCGGGGGTGAGGTAGCCAGACAGCCTAGTCATTGGGAGATGCACCAGTGCCAGTCCCAAGCCTAGACAGAAGGGTATCCGGCATAAAACTGTGCCAAATCATGTATTTAGACCAGAATGATCCGCTGTGGCGACCCCTGAATACAGGGGAAGCTGAAGAAAAGACAAGAATCTTTATTTTTCATATTTTTCTTCATTGCTCTTATTTTCTTTTTCTGTCATTTCTGTCTTTTTGTTTCCTTCTGTCTTATTTCCAAATGTATTAACATGTAAACGTCCACAAACATCACAAATCTATCACAGAGTAAAGAACTGACAAATACTGAAAAAGTGTGTGTATTTGTGTACGTGTGTGTATGAGAGAGTTCTGAAATAAATCAAACATACTCTTGTTGGTACGCAGCAGTGACTGGCGTCCCACTCCTAACAGAGAGTTAACTCCAGGTACGCTGGCAGGAACTTCTCTCTCCAGCAGCGGACCCACGCGCTCACACACTCGCAGAAGGTGTTCCGGAGAAGTGTGCTTATACACCTTGACCTAGACCAACACACACACATTACTAACAGAATCACTCCTTCATAAATGCTGCAAATACGACCGATGGTGTCAGCACAGAGACGGGGATAATAAAGATCACTACATGACTCTCCATGCGCGATACGGCTCTCCGCATAAACCCGCCTCCTGCAGGTGACAGGAAGCAAACGGCTTCTGCACAAGTGTTGGAGGGGGCGTGTTCGTCAAGGTAATTGGGTATGACTAGGCTGAGAGGGAAATTGGGGGAAAGGGCATATAAAAGAACATCAAAATCAAAACATACGACTTTATTCTTGATATTGAGAATAAACCTCAGTTATTCAGTGTTTATTACGTCTGAACAGATGATACTCTGTAATATTTTTACATTTAACATCAGTCTTTGTTGATGATGAATTAAAAGCAGATTTCATCCCCTCAGTTTTCACATTGCTCTTAATCTGCCGTTTCAGGAGCTGTCTGCAGCGGCTTGGTACTAATTAATGATGCTCTAATTGCAATTAGCACCATCCTATTGGTAAGACCCCCACACATGTACGTACACACACACATTCACACCATCACAAACACTTGAACACGCACTCATTCACACACACACAGATGTACACAAGCACAAAACAGTGCATTAACAGACTCAGATCTGTATCTCCAGTCGGCTATAAGCATCTCATTTAACATCAAACAGAACGCTGATTACACAAACTAATAAGCGTAGTTTATTTATCTGAGATGTTCAGTAGGCAGTAAGAAATTGTAATCAGTGTGTATAACCTCAATAAGCACAACCACGTGCATACTGCTACTCCATTATTCACTCAGTAGCCAACTTGACTGCATTATGTGAATTAATGCTAATACTTGCAATTATAAATGTATAATTAATTGTACTATTAATAATACTAATATAATATAATAAAAAAAATGCTGTTACTGTAGCAGGAATTACATGATTATTGGTAATATGCTAATGAAAATTATATTACTAGTAAAAGCTTGTTAATAGGCTTTTCCTTTCACTGAGTCACTGTTGCTGATAACTAATAATGTTGTGTTGATTACTGTTATTATATCATAGATTAATGCACTTCTGTAGTAACTCTCATTTATAATCAGATCACTAGCAATATCAGTTTGTGAGCAGAAGTAACTGTAATAAAGATGCATTATTATTCATTCATTCATTCATTCACTGCCTGTTTTACCACCGTTTTATCCTAGATAGGGTCGCGGTGGGTCTAATTCACTCGGTGAAAGGTAGAAAACATTATTAGGTAGGAAGCATCATTAGAATAAGGCTATTTAAATGTTGTTTGTATTACAATAACTATACATATTATTTAACAACTTATTATATAACTTATTGCATTATTATAAAACCCATTATCATTATTAATATTAATATAGTTGTTTTTGTGTTGTTTGTTTGTTTGCAAGCTCAGTGTTGTAGGCTCACTGTTTAGAAATAATAAGCCATATTAATAATAATACATAAGGACAAGTCTGTGGTACAGCTTTGAAGGTGGGTGTCACACACCAGCATGGGTCCTGAGGACCTGGGTTCAAACCTTAATCATTGATAATAATAATAAATGATAAATGAGAATTTTAGTATTTTGTTGCTCACAAACTAGCTGTTTGGTTGTTATTATTATTAGCAGCTGTTGTTATTGAGGTTGTAACGTACTATATTATCATTAATATCTGTCAAATTTATGTTAATATTATTATAGTTGTTGTTAATGTTTTCGACGAGTCAGTCATTTTAATATTAATATATTAAGAGCCTTCCGTAAAAGAAAAGAAAAATCTACAGTCCAGATCCAACACACAGCACCACTCAAGACTAAGTTTAATTGCTTTAATATTTAAATCTTTTTTAAATCAGCCCTGAAACGCGGATAAAGGTGGCGGCACGGCTAGCCTCCTCAAGCCGGAGAAGAGGCGCCGTGAGCGGGCAGAGCGAGCTAACTCCAGCCGCTGCTTCCTCATTCCTCTCTAGCCTTTCAACGCTCACACAGCGCCGCACAGTTCACACGCACTAAACCGGGATTAAGCTGTGTCCCAAACCCGCTCAGTATGGTACTAAATAAGGCGTTAAACATCATAGTAATACATACAATAGGGTACTTTTTAGGTGGACTATTTAGTGCGAAAGTGTGCGAATTGGGACGCGGCCCGACATTCCAGGCCGTTGCCTTGGCTGCCATTAATTGTCGTTTTATTTTTGATTTAGACACCAGAATCACTTTAAGATGCGATTTAGATTCGGATTCGGGTTTAATTTCTTCATAATAAAGAAGGAAAATGAATCAAGCAGGATTCCTGAGGGCGAAACGGTCTCTGTTAGTCATGCTGCCCGTGATCTGAATAGGGGAGGAGGGCTGGGTACCAATAATCCTTAAAATAAATAAATACAATTAATAAAAATGATCATTAAGACTTAATCCTAGTCACTCCGAGGTGCAAGATCAGCAATCTATTCACGAATGAGTGTTTTTTAATTAACATATTTTTAACATGTGCTAATAAACAAGCTGATCAATATCAATAAGCTATTAAATATAAACATGGTTCATTTTACACAGAATGTGTATCTGCACTGTTGATTTATGATCTTAATTTTAGGAATAAATGTGTAAATTATAATGAATTAGCATGCTGAATATGTTTAGAATAAGTATACTGTAATTAATGAACTAATCAATATTAAAATCAATTAATAACTGATAACGTTGCATTAAATAGTTTGGTCCATTCCAATCAAAATTCCAATCTAAATTATTATAGTGACAATTCTAATAAATATACTCAAAAATAGAGGGGCGAGGCTGAGGGCTGACTTATTCTATTATTATAATTCTATTAACTAATCAATTAAGATTTTATGACGTGCACTTCATGATCAACATGATCAACACTGCAGTCAGAAATGCTTCTCTTCAACCAATGGAATAGAAATGGCCAAAAAAAAAAATCTATATATGTGTAATATGTGTATTAATTAGTAATTAATCAAGTCATTAATATTAATAATCAATTAATAACTGATAATGCTCCATTAAATAGTTTGGTCCATTCCGATCAAAATGAAGATTTGATTTAAAATTTTAAATAATTAGTGACAATTCCAATCTAAAATAGAAGCGCAAGACTGAGGGCTGACTTATTCTATTATTAGAATTCTATTAATTAATCAATAAAGATTTTATGACGTACATTTCATGATCAACACTGCAGTCAGAAATGCTTCTCCTCAACCAATGGAATGGAAATGGCCAAATCTATATATGTATAATATGTGTATTAATTAGTAACTAATCGATTCACTTATATTAATAATCAATTATTAACTGATAACGTTGCATTAAGATTTTATGACGTGCATTTCAATACATGATCGACACTGCAGTCAGAAATGCTTCTCCTCAACCAATGGAATGAAAATGCTAAAAAAAATATATCTATATATGTGTAATGTGCTTATTAATTAGTAATTAATCAAGTCATTAATATTAATCATCAATTATTAATTGATAACGTTCCATTCAATAGTTTGGTCCATTCTGATCAAAATGAAGATTTGATTCCAAAATTTTTAATAATTATAGTGACGATTCTAAAAAATCAATTAATCAATCAATAAAAGGGCATATATATATATACACACATAGGGATGTATTATATTATAATTCTATTAATAATTCAATTAATATTTTATGACGTGCATTTCAATACATGATCAACACTCCTAAACCAATAGAATGAAAAAGCCCCCAAAAAGCTATATATGTATAATATGCTTATTAATTAGTGATTAATACTATAATTAATCGATTCATTAATATTAATGAAGCAATTATCAGATAATTGGCTCCATTTCACCCAGGAAATGATCTTTTAGGTCAAAATGTGACTCGAAAAATAATAAAACAGCAGATTTATTTAAAAGTGAAGCAATCTGACGGGCCTGGTAGTGAAAGTCGGGCTATAATAAAGTGTAAATAAAATAAATATTGTGTGTGCTTTATTTTGTTGTTGTATTGCGTGTAGGAGAGCGCTTTCATATCCTGCCCAGCGCACACACACACACACACACACACACACACACACACACACACACACACACTGCGCACTCCCTCCCACTACCAATCCTCACATGCAGCTCATGACGTACCTGCATTTATTCTACATTATTCCCAGTATAAATAAAGCCTATAATAAACGTGCGGCCAAACTCACTAAACGAGGCACTTTCTCCTCCTTAGTTGTTGATGTTTTTAACTTCTGGTGTTTGTTTTCCTCCTGTGTGTGTGTGTGTTTTGTTCTTTCTTATTTAAAAATTGCGGGAAATTCAATTTCTTATTTCGCTCAGGAAAAGTTGTTCTCACTTATAGGGCATGCCTTACCAAATCTTCATAAGTCCCAGGGTGTTCCTTTCCAGTCCAGTCAATCCGTTTGGGTAACAGCTGGAAAGAAAAAAACACTGTTATCCTACTAGGATTAAATTCAAGCAAATGTGCGGCTGTGTTGTTTTTATTTTGAGGTTTGAATGACTATAAATAAGCAATAAATGAGCGTCTGAACAGCCCAACCCTGAGCAGTCCTGTGCGGCTTACCTCCTTCTCCTCAACCTCCCGAATCAACCTCTGTAAAACACAAACAAACCAAACAATTACTGCACAATATCCAGCCTGGGTCTGGTTCACATCCCTACATGATCAAATGACCCACCTGTGCTGAATCCTGACAGGGTCCGTCTTCTAAAAACCGCGCTATTAGGAAGTAGAGCTCTGCCAAAGGGGGGAGAAAACGTTACATGTAGCCGCGTTAGCTACACCAAAGCGCTCGCTCAGAAACACCAAATAGCTCCGAAAGACGTGTTTTCACCTCCCGATACTCACCAGATTTCAGCTGCGGGGTGTGTTTGCTGCTAGCAGCCATGTTCTCTATGGGTTTGTGGGGGAAACAGAGGTGTGTGTGTGTGTGTGACTGCCGCTGGCCGCCCTGTAGTTGTCAGTGTTTGTTCGCCACCAGCAGGAAGAGCTGCGCCTGCCTCCATTCACCCAGCACACACACAGGCTGAAGTAGATCCGGCTACAGCGAGGAGTCGATACCGAAGAGTCGATTCTTAGAGACAATTCACAATAGTCGATTCACGTAGTGTATAAGTGACGTGTACTATGCTCTGTACATAAATGACTGGACACTCCGTTTATTACACTTTATTATGATCCTTTCTCTCATGTATGTTATCATTAACGAAACTCTTGTGTCCAGTGTACATTACTTAGAATGTAAGATTAGATTAGATTTAACTTTATTGTCGGGCGGCACAATGGCTAAGTGGGTAGCACTGTCGCCTCACAGCAAGAAGGTCGGGTTCCTTTCTGTGTGGAGTTTGCATGTTCTCCCCCTGTCTGCGTGGGTTTACTCCGGGTGCTCCGGTTTCCTCCCACAGTCCAAAAACATGCAAGTGAGGTGAATTGGAGATAATAAATTGTCCATGACTGTGTTCGATATAACCTTGTGAACTGATGAATCTTGTGTAATGAGTAACTACCGTTCCTGTCATGAATGTAACCAAAAGTGTAAAACATGACGTTAAAATCCTAATAAACAAACAACTTTATTGTCATTACACATCTACAAGTACAAGTACAAGGCAACGAAATGCAGTTTAGCATCTAACCAGAAGTGCAATAAGCAGCAAGTGCAGGATAAATGGTATCTACTACTGTATACATTATTTACAGGATACAGGCAGTGGTATGAACAAGATATACAGGTGAATATACTATAGAATGTACTATAAACAAGATATATAGATTGCTATAGACATGATATACAGATTAAGGTGCTATGTAGATTAAAGTAATACAGATTAAGGTGCTATGAACATAATAGAGGAATGTATATATAAAACATAGTAAACAGATGTAACGGTATAAATGGAAATTATGAACAAATGAGATATGTAAAAGGAGTGTATACATATTTATTTGGATTTTAATGTCATGTTTTACACACGTTGCTTACATTCATGACACAAACAGTAGTTACTCATTACACAAGATTCACCAGTTCACAACTTCAATATCAAACACAGTCACAGAATTTTGTATGTGGGAGGAAACCGGAGCTCCTGGAGGAAACCCAAGAATGCAGACACAAGGAGAACATGCAAACTCCACACAGAAAGGACCCGAACTGCCCCACCTGGGGATCGAACCCAGGACCTTCTTGGTGTGAGGTTACAGTGCTACCCACAGAGCCACTGTGCCACTCCGGTCATGTAGTGAAACTGATTTATAGTGTATAAGTGACGTGTACTATGCGCTGTACAAATATGACTGTACACTCAGTGAACACTTTATTATGATCCTTTTCTTATTTATGTTGTTATTACCCATAAATGCCATATGTTTATTATATTGCACTGCATTAATTGCACACATTTAGTTATTGCGCAGTTATACATATCACATATACTATTAGTTACACACAGAATGTGCACAAAGTTATTAGTGTTTGTGTATTATTAATGCTTCTATATGGCCGAAACAATGTGGGCATCTGACTGTGAGTTACTGAACATCCCAGTACAAAGTATGTGAACTAATTTTAAGTTTTCTCCCATGTGGCTATGACAGGATTCCAAGATTTTGGAGTGTGTTTGTGGAACTTCATTGCTTTTGCAGTCAAAGGAACACATGTGAAGCAAGGTGATGGAGTTAGTCAAGAAAGCAAGAAGGCTTGGAACAGACTTCAATTTAAAAGGTGTTCAGTGGGGTTGAGGTCAGAGCTTTTTCCAGGCCAAACTTGTTAAACCCTGCCATTACTGGCCTTGCTTTGTACACAGGGACACAATCAGAACAGCTAGATCAGAAAAGGGCCTTTATTTTATATGAATGATTGTACACATCTGTTAGAAATCAGTGCTGCTGAAACAAGCAAACTGAACTATTAGGATGGATCATACATTTTTCCTCAGAGATTAAAATGAAGCGAAGACCCTACCACTGTATTCCAGACTATTAGAAAATAGTAAACTTATGATGAATGAGTAAAAACAGTAAGTGAATAACATTTATGGGGATTCAAACCAGATTATACAAATTATATTATGAAGACAGTTAAGAGGTTCTAGTACATAATAAAGCTTTTATTATGTTTTAGTTTTGCTTGCTGCTAATTTCAATCTCCTCAAGTAACCCACAATGTCACTTATTATTTTTCAATATATGCAAATCCTTCCAAGTATTTCCTCAATTTTATAAAAAAAAAAAAAAAAAAAAAAAAAAAAAAAAAAATTTAAAACAGACAAATTCTGTACCCATATATGACAGGGATAAATAAATGAAGAAAATGCATCTTTAAAATATTAAAATAGTTTCACGTTTATCTTTAGTTGTACAACTGACAGAATACAAAACACTAACGTCAACTTTTACATATTATTGTCAGCATTCTGATAGGCTATCAAGCTAAATTATATGTAAACTAATATAGCCTGCTTGAAGTTACCACATCGTAATGGTAAAATAGTTTAGAAATGAATTAGAATATTAATAAATTAAATGTTATCGTTCCTAATACAACTGCAGATTATTTTAGTTGTTGTCATTCTACTCTACGCTAGAAAAAAAAATCCAGTCATTTTCCACAAAAAGGAAGATGGATGGATGGATGGATGGATGGATGGATGGATGGATGGATGGATGGATGGATGGATAGATAGATAGATAGATAGATAGATAGATAGATAGATAGATAGATAGATAGATAGATAGATAGATTAACAGTACAAAACAAAACAAAAGCAAACATGAAAAACTAGAACTGAGTATTTCTTGTATTTCACATACAATGGATAACTGGTAACTGTAATGACACATGCATGAGGTATAGTTTCAGTGTAAAGATTGAATAGTAATTAAATTATTAAATAGTAAAGTGACATGTGACAGTATTGCACAATAAGGCCAATATAGCCATATATATACATACATACACATATATACACATATACAAACATATACGCATATGCTAATACATACACATACATATACATTTGCACATGCATGTGCATACAAGTACGTACACACATGGCATACATACGTACACATATTATATGTAAAAAAAAGAAAAAAAAATTTTTTATAAAGTTTATTATTATTATTATTAGCATTATAATTATTATTCAAAGTATTGCATTATGAATTCTGATCTGCTGGAAGATTATTTACAAAACTGACATCTAGTGCCTTAAAATACACTTGAGGTCAAATAAATATGTGATATACGATTTAGATTATGTATTCTATAAATTATAGTGTTTTGTGGATATAATTAGTGTTAATACTGCATGTTCCGTAGAAGTTTGTGCTTCCTGTCCTGTGTTTCTTCACGTTATGTGGAATCGACTCCTGAATCAGAATCTCAGTCGATTCCAATGTCTTCAGAATCGCAAACGCTCAGCAACGGCTACTTCTCGTCAAATCCTTACGCGCTCGCGACAAATAGTCCCTCGTGACCCAACGTATGCCACAGTTAGACAGTAAACTCGTGGCGTTTTGTCACGTCGAAGAACCTTTTTATTTTTACTATTTTTAAATTAAAACGTTGTTAGAAATAAAGGATACTGGTGATCGTTTAAGGTTTCGTTTTAAAGGAAAACGCGCGAGTTCTCTGCCTACTAGAGCTGTCCGATTCGAGATTTTAAAATGACTCTGATTCGAATCTTAAGAGTCGATTCCACAAACTAGTCTTAATAAAAAAAAAGCGATGAAAACAAACAGTAAATAAAATCTTACAGCGTAAATACACATATACATTGTATGTGATTATTTTGTTAGATTTGTAATTAACCATTTGTAGAATACCATATAGGTATTACTGTTAATAACTGGGTGTTATTACTGTTGGTAATAATAATAATTATGATAATAGCAATATATTAATTTCATTTTATTGCCATCAACCTCTTTATTCTGATCAGAGTCTTTCACAGGGAAACATTAGGTGCAAGGAAGGACTACCCAGGACAGGGCACCAATCCAGAGGGCTTCAGCCATGCCGCCCCTCGTGATACCAGACATAGACAATAATTTCTGCGTAGATGCCCCAACCGGTCTGCAGCACAACTGAGAGTTGAACTCGGATCATTACATTTTTAAAATTATTGATTTATCCTGGTCCGGGTTGTGGCAGGTCTGCTTTCACTGGAAAACACACAGGCGTGTAATAAACTGCTGCGCCACCTCAGCACCAAAATAATAATAATAATAATAATAATAATAATAATAATAATAATAATAATAATAATAATAATAATAATAATAATAATAATAATAATAATAATAATAATAATAATAATATTTACTCACTATTTAAATAACGAGGCAATTGTAGCCTAGTGGTTAATGTACTGGACTATTATACAAAGGTCACTGGTTTGAGCCCCACTACTGCCGGGTTGCCGCTGTTGGGCCCTTGAGCAAGGCCCTTAACCTTCAATTGCTCAGACAATATACTGTCACAGTACTGTAAGTCGCCTCGGATAAAAGCATCTGCTAAATGCCGTGAATGCAATCACTTAAAGTGATTAAAATGTCTTAAAGTATAACAAAGGCAGAGTATCCAAAGTGAATTTATAACATTATTTATTATTTTATTATTTGGAGTGTGGGAGGAAAACCCGATCTCCCAAAGAAAACCCACGCAGACACAAGGAGAACATACAAACTCCACACAGAATGGACCCGGGTCACCCCACCTGGGGATTGAACCCAGGACCTTCTTGCTGTGGGGCAACTGTGCTACCCATCGAGCCACCGTGCCACCCCATTCACAGAGTGAAATTGATTTATAGTATATCAGTGACACTTTATTATGATCCTTTTCATATTTATGTTATTATTAAGGGGGCTAATTGTGCCAAATGTACATGGGACCCCTGCATCTGGGGTACTAGGGATGTGTAAATGAGTGTTTATATTATTTTAATTAGAGGTAGGGTTCAAACCGAGGTCCCCAAGTGCAAAGCACACCACTACGATTCGATTCGAGAATCCCAATCTTCTGGAACTAAAGATTCGATTCATTCAGGAGTCGATTCCGCAATCTTTACTGCGCAGGAATATCAGACAGAGGCTCCGGTGCAAACATGGACGGAGCAGGATGAGGAATGTTCATCTGTTACTGCCGTTGTGTTATTTGTTTTTCATACATTTCACTCCGTGTTGCATTAAACTGTGTCTTTTATTAGATTCATCAGCTACAGTAGATCATTTCCTCGTCATTGTGTCTGTAATGCCTCACTGCCATGTTGTTATGGACTCAAATATCGACTCAGCACATCCAGACTCGATATTTATGAACGTTAACTCGAATAACATGATCTGTATATAAACATGGGTCTTAGTATTAATGCTGGATGTTTATGACCCCCTAATGAGCCACACAATGTCGCCTAGTCGTGTGTTTTGGGCTCGAAAGCCCTCCATTTCTCTTCTAAATGGGAAGAGGCAATAAAATGGGGGAAGGGAAGTAAAAGACTGTAATGAGTTAAAGCTCGTCACTTACACCAATTCACCTCTATTAGACACAAAACAACATGGAGGACACACAGAGCACAAAGAACATTTCTATTAGATAATATAATATAATATAATATAATAATATACATCACACATAAAGAAATCTGACCTGAAGCAGCACTTTATACTACAGAGTCATTTATGTATGTTACAAGTACACTACTAAACAAAAACACCTAATTTTACATCATAAATATCCTTAAAATAAAACTGAAATACTAAAAAGATTTGTGCATATATTGAGGTTTTTGTAGTGAATAAAATCCCCCTATTTACAACTAAAAATACTTCTCTAAATGTTAAAGAATATAAGGGCCGGATTAATTCACAAAGGTGCCCATAACTACTGTACAATTATTACTGTTTTATATGTGGGTGTTTTTTTCTGGAGTTAACATTATTTGTGTTATAATTATACGGACAGCCTCGATCATACAGCCTTAAATCACATTTCAGATAAAAGCTACAAATGTTCTTGCTCCAAGCTACCAAACTTCCAGAGCTTCTAGAGTCATGTAATGGCAAACAGTAAAAAAAATAGAAAAGTGTTTGTTTCCAAATTAACGGTTTGTAAATGTACTTCTCTTTATGTTAAAGAACAGTGAAAAACTATTATGTATATAATAATATTAATTAAGAGGGTCAGATCTGAGTCGGCTCTAGGAATATAAGGGCTTGATTAAGAGCCCTGAATTCACAAAGGGGCCCCAAAACCACTGTACTACTGTTCAACTACTACTGTTTTACAGTGTATCACAAAAGTGAGTACACCCCTCACATTTCTGCAAATATTTCATTATATCTTTTCATGGGACAACACTATAGACATGAAACTTGGATATAACTTAGAGTAGTCAGTGTACAACTTGTATAGCAGTGTAGATTTACTGTCTTCTGAAAATAACTCAACACACAGCCATTAATGTCTAAATAGCTGCAACATAAGTGAGTACACCCCACAGTGAACATGTCCAAATTGTGCCCAAATGTGTCGTTGTCCTGGGAGTTTGCATGTTCTCCCCATGTCTGCGTGGGTTTCCTCCGGGAGCTCCGGTTTCCTCCCACAGTCCAAAAACATGTCGTCAGGTTAACTGGAGACACTGAATTGCCCCATAAGTGAATGGGTGTGTGTATGAGGGTCTGCCCTGCGATGGACTGGCGTCCCGTCCAGGGTGTTACTGTGTGCCTTGCGTCCATTGAAAAGCTGGGATAGGCTCCAAGCTACCAAACTTCCTAAACTTTTAGAGTCATGAAATGGCAAACAGTTAACAAAATAGAAAAGTCTGTTTGCTTCCAAATTAAGGGTTTTTAAATGTACATTAGATATGTTTGCATTACCTGAAATAAATCCTATTTTAAGGAATTTATGTTTCACAGTTACATAATCTAATAATATGAATTATATTTATGGCCCAGCAGCATACGTATTAATGACATGCATCTTCGTGTCTTCATTACATGTTAAGTCACAGTTTTCTATATGATTTCTTTGTTTGGCCACACTTGCATTCATTGAAACCAATTTAGCCATTTTTGCCTTTAGAAACTGTCTGAAAATGTGTGATATCAAGTTAGGATTCATTACATTGACGTTAGACTGAGTTATTTAGTGTAATGCTTCTATTCAACACTCAAAATGTAGTTTAAAATGTAGAATAGATGTTTTTAATGGACCAAATAAATTCAAGCCAGGTCGCCCCAGTAATTTATGTTTCAGTGTTGTAATTACTACTATATAGTTTTATATAGTTCCTGTTTGCAGGTGGTCATTTTTATAGGTTTATTGCTGGAGGTCTTTTGAATGATCTCTAACCCAGCCTATCAGAAACTTGAATTCAGGTTTCCTTTCTGGTTCGGTAATCTTTGTGGCATTGCTGACCTTTTCCTGACATCAGCAGTTGTATTTAGTGTGTGTGTGTGTGTGCAACAGGCTTTTCAGGTTGTGTGTAAAAGTGAACACCGCTAAAACAATGAACTTAAGCTGAACTAAAAGAACAAAAGTTTATAAATTATTTGTATCGATTCCACAGATCTGATCCTATGCTGGAAGTCATCAGGGACATTTACACACCCCGTTTCCAAAGAAAACAAGAATCTGTGATATGCTAACCCCCCCTGCTTTGTTAGCTCCCTTTCATGCTGTTCTTCAATGGTCAGGACCCCCACAGGACCACCACAGAGCAGGTATTATTTAGGTGGTGGATGATTCTCAGCACTGCAGTGACACTGACATGGTGGTGGTGTGTTAGTGTGTGTTGTGTATGAGTGGATCAGACACAGCAGCGCTGCTGGAGTTTTTAAACACCTTACTGTAACTGCTGGACTGAGAATAGTCCACCAACCAAAAAACATCCAGCCAACAGCGCCCCGTGACCACTGATGTAGGTCTAGAAGATGACCAACTCAAACAGCAGCAATAGATGAGCGATCGTCTCTGACTTTACATCTACAAGGTGGACCAACTAGGTAGGAGAGTCTAATAGAGTGGACACGGTGTTTAAAAACTCCAGCAGCGCTGCTGCGTCTGATCCACTCATACCAGCACGACATACACTAACACACCACCACCATGTCAGTGTCACTGCAGTGCTGAGAATCATCCACCACCTAAATAATACCTGCTCTGTGGTGGTCCTGACCATTCAAAATCATGGTGAAAGAAGGTTAAAAAGTATGTATAGAAACAGATGGACTACAGTCAGTAATTGTAGAACTACAAAGTGACAAGGAGGTGGTTCTAATGTTATGGCCGATCAGTGTATTTACATTTTGTAAATATTAACACGTTTAGACTTTGATGGGTATAAGAAATGAACTTTATTTAGCAGGGTGAAACTCTGAGCTCTGTTAGCACACATTTCTAATGCAAAACAAATCTAAATAAAATTGATATGACTTTTATTTATAAAACCTAGTACAGCTTCATTTGTTTCTTCATCGTTTATTAAGTGACTTGAATGCGTAAATAAGCACACGGGGCAGACAGGGGGGCCTTTTTTTCTGGTTTTTATTTGAAAACATTTTCACAAACAATATCCCAAGCCAGCCAGGCAGACGAATTCTGTAGATCCACGTCAGACGGTGATTTCCAGCGCTGCTCTCGGCTCCCTGCTGTTATTGCTATGGTTTTGTGCCGTTCATCTTCAAATAAGCGATTTTATAAAGTACGTTGGTACCGAAGTCCCAAATCTGTCTAATTAAAACAACCTCAGCTGTGAAAACTCGACTTGATTACGTTTTTCTTCTCACAGGTTGATTTTATATTTTATATGATATGGGTAATATGAAAGATTTTAGGTTGGCCGTAAAACTCAGTCAGGACGTCGAGGAGATGAATTCAGGTGGCACAAACATTAAGCACTTGATGTTACGTTACTAGAGGGGATGTAGGCTGCAGACTAACTAGAAGATATAACCTGATATTACCTCTGCTGGTGGAACATTAAAGAGAGAAAAGAAAAGGAGAAAAGGGAATTCTGGGAGGAATGTGAGCTCGCTAATTAAAACTACACTGACGAGTCTAAAAAAAGGTAGCATCTTACAAAATACTCGATAAAGAATAAAAAACATCGTTTGACTCCCGGAAAAGCCAACTAGAGTCACTTAGCATCGGCGTTGGTCTCAGAGGTCGCAGATTCCTGCAGGAAGAGAGAGAGAGGGTGAGAATAATAGATTAGTTTAATGTCGCCACGAGGACAAAACCATTTTTCATTAGTCGTGACTTCTAATGAAACCAAAACCAGGCGAGTTAGTGTCACAATCTTGTTTAATATAAACTCACACACTTAACAAGACGTGAAGCTGAAACACTCTAGGACAACATAGTCAATTTATTAGTTTATTAGGATTTGAACGTCATGTTTTACACACTTTGGTTCCATTCGTGACAGGACAGGTAGTTACTGGTTACCCATGATTCATCAGTTCAAGTCTTTAAAGCCCAACAGTCAAGGACAATTTTGCATGTCTTTGTACTGTGGGAGGAAACCCATACAGACCTAGGGAGAACATGCAAACTCCACACAGAAATGACCCAGACCGCTCCACCTGGCAACTGAACCCGGGACTTTCTTGCTGTGAGGTGACAGTGCTACCCACCGAGCCTCCGTGCTTCCCCGTAGTCAATTTAACATGACAGAAATGCACACTATATATACAGTGTATCACAAAAGTGAGTACACCCCTCACATTTCTGCAGATATTTAAGTATATCTTTTCATGGGACAACACTGACAAAATGACACTTTGACACAATGAAAAGTAGTCTGTGTGCAGCTTATATAACAGTGTAAATTTATTCTTCCCTCAAAATAACTCAATATACAGCCATTAATGTCTAAACCACCGGCAACAAAAGTGAGTACACCCCTTAGTGAAAGTTCCTGAAGTGTCAATATTTTGTGTGGCCACCATTATTTCCCAGAACTGCCTTAACTCTCCTGGGCATGGAGTTTACCAGAGCTTCACAGGTTGCCACTGGAATGCTTTTCCACTCCTCCATGACGACATCACGGAGCTGGCAGATATTCTAGACTTTGCGCTCCTCCACCTTCCGCTTGAGGATGCCCCAAATATGTTCTATTGGGTTTAGGTCTGGAGACATGCTTGGCCAGTCCATCACCTTTACCCTCAGCCTCTTCAATAAAGCAGTGGTCGTCTTAGAGGTGTGTTTGGGGTCATTATCATGCTGGAACACTGCCCTGCGACCCAGTTTCCGGAGGGAGGGGATCATGTTCTGCTTCAGTATTTCACAGTACATATTGGAGTTCATGTGTCCCTCAATGAAATATAACTCCCCAACACCTGCTGCACTCATGCAGCCCCAGACCATGGCATTCCCACCACCATGCTTGACTGTAGGCATGACACACTTATCTTTGTACTCCTCACCTGATTGCCGCCACACATGCTTGAGACCATCTGAACCAAACAAATTAATCTTGGTCTCATCAGACCATAGGACATGGTTCCAGTAATCCATGTCCTTTGTTGACATGTCTTCAGCAAACTGTTTGTGGGCTTTCTTGTGTAGAGACTTCAGAAGAGGCTTCCTTCTGGGGTGACAGCCATGCAGACCAATTTGATGTAGTGTGCGGCGTATGGTCTGAGCACTGACAGGCTGACCCCCCACCTTTTCAATCTCTGCAGCAATGCTGACAGCACTCCTGCGCCTATCTTTTAAAGACAGCAGTTGGATGTGACGCTGAGCACGTGTACTCAGCTTCTTTGGACGACCAACGCGAGGTCTGTTCTGAGTGGACCCTGCTCTTTTAAAACGCTGGATGATCTTGGCCACTGTTCTGCAGCTCAGTTTCAGGGTGTTGGCAATCTTCTTGTAGCCTTGGCCATCTTCATGTAGCGCAACAATTAGTCTTTTAAGATCCTCAGAGAGTTCTTTGCCATGAGGTGCCATGTTGGAACTTTCAGTGACCACTATGAGAGAGTGTGAGAGCTGTACTACTAAATTGAACACACCTGCTCCCTATGCACACCTGAGACCTAGTAACACTAACGAGTCACATGACATTTTGGAGGGAAAATGACAAGCAGTGCTCAATTTTGACATTTAGGGGTGTAGTCTCTTAGGGGTGTACTCACTTTTGTTGCCGGTGGTTTAGACATTAATGGCTGTATATTGAGTTATTTTGAGGGAAGAATAAATTTACACTGTTATATAAGCTGCACACAGACTACTTTTCATTGTGTCAAAGTGTCATTTTGTCAGTGTTGTCCCATGAAAAGATATACTTAAATATCTGCAGAAATGTGAGGGGTGTACTCACTTTTGTGATACACTGTATATATATATATATATATATATATCCAAAAGTATGTGGACGCCTGACCATGAGCTTGTTGAACATACCATTCCAACACCACAGACATTAATATAGTGACCCCCCTTCCCTCCAGTCATTTTAAAAGGCTTGTCAGAAGATTTTGATATGTGTGTGTCTGTCAGGTCTGTGAGGTCAGGGCTCTGTGCAGGTCATCGAAGTTTCTTTACACCAAACCTGTCAAACCATGTCTCTGTGGGCCTCGGTTTCATAACGGGCAAACAGACATGTTGCAATAAGAAAAGGCCTTTTTCAAGCTCTTCTCCTGAACTCAGTACTTAGAAAGAATGTCCACGTACTTTTGGCCAAGTAGTGTATGTATGTATGTATGTATGTATGTATGTATGTATGTATGTATGTATGTATGTATGTATGTATGTATGTATGTTTGTGGAGCTTTAACTGTATGGTAGCAGTTCATAGTGGAGCCTAGTAGGCTGTTAAAAGCGTTTGGAAGCTTATTTTATTACAGTCGGTGCTGCCTTTTAAATACAGGGGTACATAACAGTCTCCATTATTTAACCTGACTGGTATGTACGTGACTGACTGCAGCATTATTCTAGCAAAATTCACCTCACACTGATTCATTAAGGGCCGAACTGGGAACATTCTGCAGTCATGTGTTCAAAACAGTGAGCATGGCTGCACCAATCTGTTACAGAGGACTCACAATAGTCTGGATTAGTGTTCCTCTACTTCTTCCTCTATTGCTGCTCAACACCTTTAAACAGTTTGTGTCATTAGTAAAAAGCAGCATTTTACATTCACGGCATGTATGAGATGCTTTTATTTAAAAAAATAAATAATATTATTAATGATAAATAAAACTAGACAGCTGCACACCTGAACGCCTGCAATTTATAATTCTGACCAATTGCAATGCAGGTAATTGATGGTTTGGGTCTTGCTTAGGAGCAACTTGAACTAGCAACCTTTGGGTGAACACTGCACTCAGCATCAGACAAGAATAAAATTACACAAATGTGTCGTTGTTGTTAGAACAAACATACCCAGTGTTAGTGGCTATGTACACTACATGTTAATCATACTTCATGGACAACAGTGCAGATTTAAAACTACAAACACACGCTGCAGTGGCACTCCTCACACTCGCCTACCCTTCATCACTCTCACTGTCTCCCGCTGCCCCCTGACAGACAGAGAGCTAGGAGACGGACTTCTTCTACATAAAACACTTACAGTGGAGCGAGAGACGCAGATCTACGTGAGTGTGTGAGAGAGGAGATGAAGGAGAGGAAGGTCAGATCAAGTGCTAAAATATTAACTCTAAAAAAAAACTTCATAACATGTTCTCTGTGGCCGGAACACCCTGGACAGGGCGCCAATCCATCGCAGGGCTTCGGCCGATCATCATAGCACCACAGAGATTCGAACCCTGACTCATTATAGATCGTCTCATTCTTTTAATACCTGCTCTGTCATTGGCTGTTTCTAGTTGCTAAGTAGTGCACAGCAAAGAATTTCAAACATGCTGCAACAAATCAGAGGCTCAGATTAGGGGCAAGCATGGGCACCATCCCGAAATGTGACCTAAAACTGCACTAGTGTGCACTAGGCAATAGTAAACCATTAGTGTGTAGCTGCATGGCATTGTGGGAAATGTGGAAATGGATATAAACAATAAATGCACATCTCAAATTAAAAATACATCAACTACACTGGGGCCTATAAGGTGGCCCACCACTGCTCAAACCCGGGTTTAAATCTCTACACAAGGTAATGTGTGTGGGTCCTGCGACGGATTGGCGCCCATTCCAGGGCATTCCTGGGTTGCGCCCAGTGTTCCCCGGTGAAACAGCACCCTCTGTGACCCTGACCAGGATAAAGTGGTGGATGAAATGAAAAATCAAGCACATATTTGATTTAGTGAGACAGCAATTCCTCACCTTGAGCTGATGAGGAAGGTGATTTCAGCTCTAATTACAGATCTAATACTGTATTTCTTATTTATTTGTATAGATAACAGCGTGTCGTACATAGAAACCGTGTAAACACGTCAATTTGAGATGTTTTATATATTTTAGAGCAGATTTAGATCAGTGTGCTTTAGGCTAAACTGGTAGCCAAAAGTTTCTAAAGCTAACCTCACACATCGAACATGTCCTGATGAATCGACTATAACTGAGCGACTGTAGAAGGGTAAAATCCTGCAAGACATTATACATTTGCACATTATGAGCAATCCGGTAATATTGATCTCACCCCCTCTGGCTTGGTCTCTCCGTTCTCGGTAGGCACCGCATCTTTTTCCTCCTTCTTTCCCTTGGCTCCGCCCTTCTTTCCTTTTACGGGCTTGTCGTCGGTCGACTTCTGCAACCGCCGATCACAACACACAACCATCAGTCAGTGAATGAATATCTCAATATGACAGTTAGTGTGTAAAGTACACGAGACAACACCCACCCTCCAAAAAAATGTGCCAATGGCTGAACGTTAATTTAATGCACTCACAACAGTACAACACACACACACACCGTGTTATTACCATGTTAGTGCACACTAGTGTTGGTCTATCTGTTATTATTATTAATACTACAGGTATTATTATGTATATATAACTATGCATATAGACCTAATACCTCGTATGTAAACAGTTATAATTACAATTATTATAGTAACCATATGTAAGTTTACTGATGTTCTATCTGTCTGTCTGTCTACCTGTCTGTCTATCTATCTGTCTGTCTGTCTGTCTACCTACCTATCTATCTATCTATCTATCTATCTATCTATAATCTATCTATCTATCTATCTATCTATCTATCTATCTATCTATCTGTCTATAATCTATCTATCTATCTATCTATCTATCTATCTATCTATCTATCTATCTATCTATATATAATCTATCTATCTATCTATCTATCTATCTATCTATCTATCTATCTATCTATAATCTATCTATCTATCTATCTATCTATCTATCTATCTATCTACCTGTCTATCTATCTAGCTACCTGTCTATCTATCTAGCTACCTGTCTATCTATCTATCTATCTATCTATCTATCTATCTGTCTGTCTGTCTATCTATCTATCTATCTATCTATCTATCTATCTGTCTACCTATCTGTCTATCTATCTATCTATGTATCTATCTGTCTACCTATCTGTCTGTCTATCTATCTATCTATCTATCTATCTATCTATCTATCTATCTATCTATCTATCTATCTATCTATCTATCTATCTATCTATCAGTATGATGGGTGTAGCTTATAAATAATAAATAAATATTACTATAAATTATATATATCTATATTATTATAAATGTACTGGATGAGTGCACTATTACGTTTATCATGACAATAAATACGAAGCAGGTGTGTAAAGACACGGTCAGACGTGTGTTTAGAAGTGGAGAACCGGCACAAACAGCTGACCTCAATCTGTGAAGTGGGATGAATTGGGACTCTGATTACATAGTAGTTCCTGACCTAATAAATGCTCTTTTTGACTGAATTGAAACTAGTTACATTGTAGTTCCTGAAACAGTAAAGGTCATGTACTGGTCATGGTTTTAGGAACGTGATGTTTAACAAGCTTATGGTCAGCGCTGGGATAGGGCCTTCCCTGAACTGTTGATGCAAAGTTTGAAGCACATAATTTGCTTTACATTACTGATTTATTACACCTGTTAGCAACTGTTATGGCTGAAACTTGTGAATTCAATAACTGGAATTAAATTGTCCATGTAGTGAAGTATGTCAGCATGCTGTTGGTAATTCATGCTGAAGGATCTGACTTGGGGAAATATAGTCTGAAAGCCAGAAGTAAAACACTACGCGCTTATTATGGTCATGCCGTAACTCCCTCATTTCCTAATTACGTAACAATTTGGCTCTCAGGCGGGTGGAAATACAGGAGAATTCTTAAAGGTTTATTGGTTCCCAAGAAGCTGCTAAATTTACTCCTAACGGGGTGCCAAAAGCCACTGACGAAACTGTGCGGCTCGATGTTTGTCTTCAGTTTGAAAGTTATGCAAGACTTACAGTATATATTACTCTTGCATCACAGTTATTTATAAAGGAACCACAGGCAGCACAAACATAGGGCTTTTCCACCAAAAGAACTATGGTTCTTGAACCGGTTCTGTTCAGGTTTCTTCGACCCTTGGTGTTCTGTAGAGAACCGACGCGTGTTTCCACCAGTTTTTGAGAACTAAGCCTTAACGAGGCTGGGCGTTACTTAACGAAAGTTAAGAGTAGTGATATCATGGCGGAGTGTGTAGATTATGTGCGAGCATTTGTGCTGTTGTTACAGATGTTTGTTTTTATGCAAAAAGCATCGATCAGCTATCGGTGATGAGAAGACGTGACGTGTTTGTGTCAGTTGTTGTTTTCTTTAGTTCACTGACGTGAGAAGCGTTTTGCGCTTCGCTTTCACCGCGACCCTCGGCACAAATAGCCAGTTTGCTCAGCGCTCGACTCGAGCGGTGAAACATCACTAAAGTTCCACAACACGAACGTCCATCTGTGTGAAATAACCATCAAATCCACTCTAAAATACAACACATGTATCTGTGTTTAGGTGGATGTACTTCACGTGTGGTGTTTATGCAGCTCGGGGAGAGTCGAAAAAGCTTCGCGTAAAAAATAAAGTGTAAAGTGGCTGAATGTACTAAAAGTACAACATAGAAACACTACATTTCTCTCTGTTATTACTGGTTATAAGCGCTCCGTGCTGCCCAAATTCATCGCTCAGTGTTATAGTATAATAAGCCACGTTAAGCTTTATTTTTCACGATAAGCGTTTTTCGTACTGTCAGGGTCACGTTTACCACGTCATATCACACAGTTCATCTTTTTAAAGGCGCTCTGAAAATATCAGCGGCAAACTGGCTCAAAATTTAATCGGGTGAACTTTAAAAGATAAAAATGCAGCATTAAGCTCCATATGGGACACCAGCTGACGCCATTGTTGCTAACGCGCTATGCTGTACAACATGACACGCCCACAGATGACGTCACGGTTCGGGCTGAAAAACCAAGTATTCTGTGGTGCCAGATTGGCCCGCTAGTTCCCTCTTTTTTTCGGTGGAAACACGCGGAACCGGTTCAAAATCAAGTCCGGGAACCGGAGCGGGCTCCGTTCCGCGTCGGTGGAAAAGGGGTAAGAGATGGAAAAACTAATTATGCAAATTGCAAACTAAATGAAACACAGGCTGCATGAAATGCACATGCAAGCACGTGAAACATGATCTGATCTGTGTGTGTGTGTGTGTGTGTGTGTACACACACAGGTTAAATAATGCATGTACATGCATGTTCTCACCTTAGCAGCGGGTTTTTTGGGTTTGGGCTCGGCTTTAGGAGGACCTGGTTTCTGTCGATGAGAAAAACACGGAGAAGAGCTTGTAAAAAAAAGTCATGTTGCTTGGAAAAGCAGCAGATTAACACTTTTGCAGACTCTAGAGAAGCAAAAAACTGTTTCAAATGCAGCACAATACTTTCAGAAAATACGATCAGTTACTACTCCTGCCACCCTCACCGTTTCCAACCAAAATATAAAAGTGCTGAAACTTTTTGAAGATCCCTCGTATTAAAAATGCTTTTGACCATGTGGAAGATTAAAGCCTCGATTAGAACCAGATCAGTTTTCATGTTGCTCTCTGTGGGTTCAAACCAGAACGCTGTTTTAAACAAGAACGTCTGACTGCATCCAGATTGTTTAGAAAAACTCAAACTGAATTCTTTATTTATCTAAATGCAAAATCAAATCCTCGTGTGATGGAAATACATTATATGGCCAAAAGTATTGGGACACCCACTTCTAAACTGTTGTGTTTCAGCTCCAGTGTCCTGCACAGAGCCCTTGACCAACATACAAATTGCCCAGCCATACAAATGCTCTTTTGACTGAATGGACACAAATTCCCACAGACATATTTCATATTTCAGTCTTGTGAGAAGCCTCCTCAGAAGAGTGACTCTTGTTATAGCACAAAAGCTCACACAGAAGTCACTCTAGTTTAATACTGTTTGTTTTCTAAATGGACCGTCATTGACCCCTAGGCGGGGCGGTCCGGGTCCTTTCTGTGTGGAGTCTGCATGTTCTCCCCGTGTCTGCGTGGGGTTTCCTCCGGGAGCTCCGGTTTCCTCCCACAGTCCAAAAACATGCAGCCAGGCTAATTGGAGACACCGAATTGCCCTATAGACGAATGAGTGTGTGTCTGCCCTGTGATGGACTGGCGCCCCGTCCAGGGTGTTACTGTGTGCCTTGCGCCCACTGAAAAGCACACACACACACCCCCTGCGACCCTAATTAGATAAGCGGTTAAGAAAGTGAGTGAGTGAGGTCATATATGGTATATTTAGCAGCAAATTGCTTTTTAAAAGAGCTAAATTTAAAAATAAATAAATAAAAACAGGTAAAAAGTGGTCGGAGCAGTTTTGACGGCAGCCGACCTCACCGGCCCCATCCAGGTAACAACTTTACTCAAGGTATTTTTCTAAAGAGTAGTGTTATGTCACACAACTAAAAAAATACTAACGTTTCGTAAAATAGAGCTTTGACAAACAAAACAAGACTTACCGTGGACAGACGCTCTGACCGCCGGGTCGGCTAAAAAGAAAAAAGGGAACAAAAAACATCTTAATAAACCACATAAACAAACTGTGCTCAGAATCAAACATTACATAAACATGTAATACTGCTATATGGTCCATATATGATACATAGGATGCAATGCCACATCAAATCAGCTCTCAGGAGCAGAATCCAAATCTGGTCCTGAATAGTACAGCATCCAGGTACATTTTTGCTGGCTGTATATTATGTGCTGGTTCTGCAGCTCTCCAGTATTTTTATGTGACCACATTAATTTAACATATGACATTCAATTCATGTTTTTTTCTCGAGGTGGCCATCTCGAACGAGCTATAAAAGCCTTCTGCAAGTTCACTTTGGTTCACTCAAACCAAACATCAGAATAGAAGAGAACTGTGAGCTGAGCATGGTTGTATGTCATCATGCTTTTGGTATTTTATGGGCACAGTTCCACAACTGATTATGGTTATGTCCAGCATTATGATAAGCAGTCCTGCAAAGCACAAGTCATGTTACTGGTTCCATGAACAAGACAGTGAGATCAGTGGCCTCTCCGGTCACCAGATGTGAATCTAATGAAGCACTTACGCAAAAATGTGCAGCTGACAAATCTGCAGCAGTTATATTATACAGTTATGTCAACATGGGCCAGAAATCTTAATGGAGTGTTGCCAACACGGCTTTTGAAAGCCATTTTGTATAGGATCAGAGAGGGGGCACGTCCTTAACCGTGTCAGTATGATCAAGTAATAGGCCGTATTTTTATAGTTAGTTTATTGACACGGATGAAATAATTAGTACCACCAGTATTACAGATTCATTCACAAAAGTCAAACGTCTCGTCTGTGAAAGTACCCACCTCGTGAAGACAAGCTATTGTTTGTTTTTAGTTCGACTATGTTTTCATTTTGGTGTAATTCAGCTAACGCTCGTCCGCAGGCCACCCACCCACCGCCCAGGCCTTCAAAATTCAGGGAAATACCCAGGTATGCTGAGCATGCTAGTTCAAACGCAGCCATTGTCTAGGAGCTTAAGATGCCTTGCATACATATGAATTGTCTTTGAAGTTCCACTTTACAGCACGTGAACTGAAATCAACACGGCAGCATCTCATGAGCATTCACGACCCTGTGAGACAGATCATCCAATTACACACAATGTGTGTCTTGGAATTTGTGTGGCGCTGGTAGGGAACTCACCTCCTGCCTCGTGACCTTGGAGTCCTTCCCCTCCGCTCCCTCAGGTGACTAAATGAAGAATAACACAAATAATTAGCATTATTTATCAACATATTTTAATAAACACTCAAATTTTCAGTATTCAGTTTGCCAGTCTCATATGATAAATGTCTACATTATAAAAATATGTATTATGTGCCTTTAGTATTAATTTTAATATTAAAAACCGTACATGCTGTCTACCATCATATTTTTAAATCAACCCACTGTATTACATCAGTTTTAAATGCCTTTAAATGCTTTTATTTAAGGTATTAAGGGTCATTATTCATGTATCCTCATTGAGATAAACAAAACCAGGTACACTGAGCTTTATGAAATGTTTATTTTCTGGTTCATTTGAATGATTTCATCATTCATTTAGACTGATGTAGGTGTAAAGAATATCATACAGCAGCCAGTGTACCAGAGAGGGTGGGTGGGTTCAGGATTAGGGTTTGAGGTGTTATTAATTTGCAAAGGTCAATTCAAGTCACTTATTATTGATCTACTCCTACAGAGAGCTTGATCCTGGTCAAGGTTGCAATTGGTCCTGTGAAATCACCCTGAACAGGCTGCCAATCTAACGTCCAGGGCGATGCATGTTTAAATCAAATCACTTTTATAGTCACGTCACATTAACACAGGTGTGAAAGGTGAGTGTTGTGAAGACATATTAAATACAAAATATACACCTTGACTTACATACACTAGCCCGTATGTTCAATATATACAGGTTAAGCTATTAATGTACAGAAAAATTACAGTGAGAAAGTTACAGTGCTTGTTATTGATTATAAGGGGACTTGTCTCTGTAAGGATTGTTTTCTTTTAGGGATTCAGGTGTATTAGTTATCTTAATCAATAAATGTACTATTATTAGTAGTAGTAGTAGTAGCATTGCAGACGACTGTATTGTGTCAGGTTCTAATGCGCATGCGTACACCAATCTCCAGCTGATAAGTTTAGTTTTTGTGGGAAAAAAACTATTGTAAATGTCTTTGTATTGGAATAAATGCAAAGAATGGAATGAATACAAGAATTTACATCACTGTGCTGCCCTGTAGAACTATTTATGCTGTAATAAATCGGTGATCCATCTGCTTCAGACAGTTACTTTACTGGACACCGAATTCTGCGCGTCCCCGCGACTCGGCGCGCTCCCGAGCGGTGTGATTGACGAGCCGCTGGTTTACATACGGGTCCGTACGGCGATGTTGGGGGAGGGAGAAGCACAGGAGGTAAAATGAGGGGTGTCGTCGCTTCTTAAAGCGTTACTTAATAAATAATTAATTCCTCTAGCGGTCGACGAAGGTAAAATATATGAGTTAAACGATCTAGTGCAAACTACCGATATTATTATTAAGCGAGAGAAAATTTAGAGCAGACCTGAGCATCAAGCGAGCAGTGTCATTCAGATCAAATGGCTCGGCTGAGAGTCAATTCCCAAAAGAATCGACTCATTTTAAACAACAATCGATTCCGTAGATTTTACCTCGTACAAAAAAAAACTATTTTAAGCATTAAACTTTGTGCATGCATATATATTCCTTAAAATACAATTAATAATTTAATCGTCTACAAAAACTTATGCAAATTAACACATATATTAAAAAGGTAAACTTGAAGGTAAGTTGCTAATATAAATTCTTGTAATTTATACAACAAATCCCATACGTTTACTGATTGTTTAATTTAGTTAAAATTTATATCGCACACTTTGTTCGAGCCTCCCCGTTCCCTTCCCCTAAAATTCACTGAATCGACTCTATAGAACCAGGAATCAACAAGGAGTCGACTCCATAATTCTGGAATCGAACAAGCCAAGGCACAATCATGGAGGAAAACGAGAAACTGTCGACGACGAATGAATAAAACGAAGCAAAGCTAAATATTAGCCTGGGATTTGAGTGCATAATGTTGATATGGTTATTATTTATAAGTGTATTTTTTTTTTAAAGCAGCTTAAATCTTTGTTTATACGTGAACTTACCTGCTCGACATCTTGGATACAGAGACTAAGGAAAGAAAGCCGAGCCGCTACAGTCTGAAATACAGATTTTTTCTCTCTGTGGTTTTAAATAAAGGAAATAATGCGCTTACCTTTCTTTTGGGCATGTTCCGTTTGTTTGTACGTGCTAAACGAGTTGTAATAAACAGGTCTGTGTGTTGACCTGATGTTCAGTGAGTGAGTTTGTAACTACGACGGAATACTGGATCAATATCTGAAACACCTCCGGTAATAACATGATAATAACATGCAGCCTTGCTCTGCAACCATTGGACCATTTTACAGCCGCAAATCCGTCCAGACGCTTCTGATTGGCTCGCATTTCACATATGCAAATTTTCCCAGCGCACCGATTGGTTGAAAATTTGGAAACCGTTCGTCCACTGCGATCTGATTGGTTACGCGCTTTTTTTGCCAGGCCAATCACGGATCGAGGTAGCGGATAGGGCCCAAAGAAGGGTGAGCGCGAGCCAATAGCCGCGTGACACCGCGAGCCCTGCTGCCTAGGAAACGTATTTCCAACTCGACCAGTTCTGTGTAGCGTAAACAAAACAAGAACGTAAAGCACCAAACGAATGAATTATATGCATTAAAATGTCATTAATGTCAAAATTAATTATTTATATAAGATAATAATGTTTAAAATGTAAACCTGGCCAATACTGAATGCATTTTTAATGAATCACAACATCAGTGTTTAGCCACCAGTCATCTACAGAGGCTTTTCTCTCAGGAGGGAGTCCAGTAAACACACTGGGCATACACTGGTACCTTAAAACTCAACTTCAGTTGGTTCTGGGACTGGTGTTGAGTTTAAAAGACGTTGAGTTTTAAGGTATTTTCCATTAAGGATGTTTAGGAAACCTGTTAATGCATCCATGGTCCCGTATAACTGCATATATTTTAGTCTTATGTAAAATAATGGGATGTTTTTTTTATACTTATACACTGAAAATAACACAAATATAATATAAAAACACTGAAATAAAAAGCTGATTTTGACAATTTCTCAGAACCCCGAGCTGTAACACAAGTTTAAAAGTGAAACAGGGAGGAGAATCCAGATAAACACAGATACACATGGAGCTTTCAGAGTGAATTTGACAGTGCAGTTTCATCTCATATGTGGGTCATTCTATAATTTGGGGTACATTCCATGTCCAATGATAATAATTATATTTATTCTAACTATTTTCTTTAAAAATGTCATATTTTACCTATTAATGGAAAACATGTTGTAATATCACAAAAACATTATGTGCATCCTATGCTTCATTTAGCTTGAAATTTGTCATGATGTTCCTAAATGAACAGTTTTTGCTGTGTCTGTTTTTTAAGTTGAGGGTGCCTTGGTTTCAAAATAATGAATAAAATTATTAAGGGCAACAACATCTATTTTTTTTATTTATTTCAAAAGTTTAAATACTAAAGAAAAATAAAAAAATTTAAATTGAGTTTCTCTTTTAAATAATTTAAATAAATTTATTTATTATTGTCCACAAAAGTTCTGTCAACTATGTTACTAACAGAACTCCACTCAGCAACTCAAAAATGGTTTGTTCTAAAACTATGTGACCAGCATTACATGATATCATTTTTCTCTGTGGAGGGCATATTGAACAAACTGTGGTGAATGTCCTCTTATTTTTAAAAATATTTTATCTATAATAGAACATTGTCAATGAGTATATTAATTGACTGTCAACTATGTTACATACATTGTTATGGTTAAAATTTTTTTTTATAATTTTAATTAAAATGTATGTTCAAATTAAACGTTATTCTGTTCAAGAAATGACATGTGGTCAGCCAGGCAAGGTCTACCACTGAAGTTATGGGTCAAAATAGGGAAATTGTCAACTATGTTACCTGTCAACTAAGTTACCTAGTAGTCTACATCTACTGTCCCTTCTAAATAATAATAAAAAAATAATAATGTTTAAGCTTTGCAACTAGTGGATATGTTACACTAAAGGAATATATTAACTTGAACCACTGATTGTTTTATTGAGAGAGAACATTGTTTTTGTACTTTTTTGGTGATGTGAAATGTACCCCAAATTATAGAATGACCCATGTGCACTTGAGTTTAAGGGAAACGGTGAGTTTAAGAGTTTCAAAGACTTTGAGTTTAAGGGACGTTGAGTTACAAGGTACCGCTGTATATAATTTTTTGTTAAAATAAAACACTTTCAGTGGCTTTAACAATGCTGTTCTGCAACATTAGCCTATATAGCATCCATCATTCAACATTGTGAAAGCCTTAATATTTGATATTAATTTCATGATAAGATAAGATAGACTTTACATTTACTGCATTTAGCAGACACTTTCACCTGTGACAACCTACGGTCCTAGGGCCCAACGGTGGCAACCTGGCAGTGATCGGGCTTAAACCAGTATCCTTTCGATTACTAGTCTAGTAATTTAACCACCAGGCTACAACTGCCCTAACTTTATTGTCATTGTGGTTTGGTAGCTCTTCAGTGAGACCAGCCGCAATAATAAGAATAAATAAGATAAAAAATATTAAAACATAGAAAAAAAAGTACAAAAAATATATAACTCGGTACAGCACAAAATAAGCTAAAATTATAAGAATTATGAGTGTTTACATGGTCAAACAATATGGACAAATACACATGGTTGAATAGTGCACAGAACAATGTAACCGGTGTCTTATCACAGTAGAAACAGATAATAATAATAATAATTATTATTATTGCATTATAGGTGGCAGTTTATGTTTTTTTCCAGATCTTGGCAAATAGATCACTATCCCTTAAACTTTGTAAATAGTGCAGTCAAACCACCCCTTTTTATATGGGCACAAAGAATTCACCAGTTACGTTTATTTTTTATTTTTTTACAAAAATTCAGGAAGCCCACAACACACCTACGAATAAATTAGATACAATATTCTTTTCAATATTCTCCACAGAAGAGAACATTTGTAGAGGTCACTGAAATCCCAGGAACACCTCGAAATACACTGTGAAGAGACGACTTCAGCTGGATTAAACCATTTAAATGAATAGTGCACCAACCCAGAACAACATCCAACAATAACCTGACAATTGACATTCAGCTGTGGCTTCACAATGGAAACTTTCTATACTGATCTTACAATGGATGGGATTTAACATGACATACTACCATTGTTTCTCTAGAAGCTTCCTGCAAACCAGGTGTGCACAGTCAGAGCTTTCCAGAGTGCCTGCCAGCCTTGTTTTACCTGCCGGACTCAAATTATTTAGACTATACAGATTAATCTTTACAAGTGTTCAGTGAATGAAGCCCAGAACTTTGTGCTTCTGATTCAGTCTGCTTTTACATCCATGTATGTTTTTAATGTGAAGACGACAAGCCACCATTCAATTATTTGAAATATTTTAATTCAAATTAAACCACAGAATACAAAACTATATATTTTATACTACACATACAAACAGGTACTCAACTACAAAATAAACCAAAAAAGCTTCTCATTGAACCAAACAATCAGGAGATTGGTGTCTTCCAAAGGCTTGCCAGTGTGTGGCACTAAAAATAAGTTGCTGTTTCCATGCTTCTGAAATAAACCTGGTAGGAATAAGGCGATGGTGATTGTGCTGCTGAGTCTGGTCAAGTATATTTAGTGAATATATTTTTTTATATATCAGATATGACTGAAAGACAGGTAACATTAAAAAATGAACTCATAAGGATCAGTGCCATTGCACAAATTATGGGAGATGTTTTTTTAGTCAAAAATAATATAACAATATTTAGTCCATAATGAAACAGTGCATTCAGTACCTGCTATACCCTTAAAAAGTGCACCACACTGTTTATGTTTAGGCATCAGTATCACACTTGGATGTGATGTAATGATTATGGTGCAGTTTTTAATAATTAGCTCCTTTTATTTTTATTTTTACAATAAATATAAAATATAGAAAAGTTAAAAGTTATTTACTTTGAGTACTTTGAGTTATTTATCCCCTGAGATACTATAAAAACACCATTCAGTGGTGCATGTATTTGTTTTTTAGTATTTTAGTTGTGTGTGTGGTATAGAATATGAAAAAATACATAGAAAATACATCAGTTCAAACACATTTCTATTTCACTTTCTGAAAATACAAATACCAAGTGCTAACAAATTGAACATAAAGGGTGTCAGAACGTCCTAATGCTGCAAATACTAAAGGAAAGTCCCCATAGGTAAGTTTAGGTGCAGGATGGTATTTCTATAAATATTGATTATCAAAAGCTAATGAACAATAAATATCAATGACAAAAAGAGTACATATGGACACTGTATGTACATATAAATGGCAAAAAGTATGTGGACATCTGACCTGACCTTGTTGGACATTCTATTCTCAAACCACAGGCAAATATTGTGTTGGCCTCCTTGAGGTGATGCAAAAATGTAGGCGTTACTCAGGTCTCCTGCCTGCAGCTTCCTTCTGATTATATCACATTCACAATCTGCATGTCTCATTTGTAAAAAAAGTAAAGGTACCCTGTGATGTGTGATGAATCCATTAGAGAACCTCCTCCTAGGCAAAAAGGGTTTGAATCAGTTCCATTTTTAAACATCTCCTGTTTGTAATGCCAGTTCATTTGTATTAGTTTACTGTGATGTTAGGTCTGATCTCTAGTATCTGCCCAACACGTGTTGGATGTGCCATTCGTTTTATAAGGGCCACAGAAAAATGTTCTTCTATGATATCAGAGATTACCTCTTTACCAAAGCCTAGAATTTGAATTGTCAGAGAACCAACGCTTGTACCAGCCATGGAACACAAAGATTAGTTGTTTATCATGATACACTTGTGTTGATTACGTTGTTGAAGCAGTAATGTTTCAGCTTGTTTTCCAAGTATTTTAAACATTTCTTTCAGCAAGTAAATTTAAAGGTCAAAAAAGTGCCATGTAAGTGATTTTTAGATCTCTTTTTTAGTCAATGACCAGAAGAAATGCATGAAATTGGTCATTTTAGAAACCAAACTACAGGGACCTGGTTTTTACATAGTGCTGTAGGACGAATGTGGAATGCAAGACAAGGTTATATTAGCGTAGTTTTGAATTCTGTTCAATATTTAACACTGACACATTCGGAATCTAGGTGCTCAGTCATTTGCCATGCATTAGAGTGGTAGACGTAAAAGTGCCGTGGACATTCTGGAAGTATTGAGGTGAACCAGTCTGTCTAGGAGACAAAGCTCTAGCCTGATGGTAGTAGGTAGGAATCTGCTTCATGCACAACAAGCTTTTGTTTTACTAGTAGGAGCCTATTGTTAGATTCATCAAGCACATCATACTAGAACTCTTTCCTGGAGGAAACCCCTGAGATTTTCAGACATCCAATTTAAAAACCATTGTCAACCACCCGGTCCTCTGTGGCTATAACAGCCTCCACACTTCTAAGGAGATGGCACACTTCTAAAGCGTGAAGTTTGCCTGTTTAGTCAGACTCATGGTTTTGGATGAGAAGTCCTGGCTCACAACTCACTAGCAACGGTCCAATTTATCTCAAATGTATTCAGTAGGATTAAGTAGGCCTCTCTAAAGACAATTTAGACGTTGTGTGTTTCTATACAGGTTCTAAGTAAAATAGTTTCTCTAAATGGTTCATTTTAGCAGAATAGCAAAAAAGCAACTCTGGGGTGTGATGCTATGTCAGCTTGGTTTTATCCAATAATTTTTTATAGAGATAGACTTCATTTCTTTTATCCTAATTCCTCTATATCTTCGTCAAATGATGTGATAGCCTTAAGACCCAAGTCTTTGTGGGAGTGCAGTGTGGGCTTGCTGTGGCTGTTCAGTCTGGCTGGCGTCTCTGTGTCCCTCCTGCGTCCACCTAGTCCTCCTGATGCAGGTTTTGTGCTGGAGGAGCTCAGAAGCTCCGACTTGCTGAGCTGGTCAGAGGGCGGAGACGAAGCTGTAGAGCCAAAAAGCTGCTGCATGAGGAGGGACTTTTTCTCCTTCACCAGCCCATTTTCATCCATCCCTGCATCTCCATTTCCTGTAAACGGGCTCACAGTCTGACCCGAGGTGCGAGGACCCAGACCAGCACGAGGGGCGGGTTTACCAAACGAGGGAGCGTAGCTGCCGAAGGTGAGGTCAAGATCCTGACTGGTGTTCTGTGGTTTCACGGCACCGCCCCTCTTCCCAACCACGGGTGTGCTCACATACTCATGAGGTTCAGTGAAGCTGAAAATGGACGGACTCTTGTTCTGCAGCTCTGAGACGTGAGGAGGAGAACCAGTGCTCCCTGAGTCCTGAGCCTGCATGTCTATCTCGCGCATCTTGGTCAAAAGCTGTTCTTTGCGTCGGCGCTGCTCCTCCGCTTGCACCTGGTTGACCAGGATTTCCTGCTCTCTTAACATCTGCTCTTCCTCTTTTTGCTTCTTCTCCTCATTCTGCTGCTGAATTTGCTTCTTCCTATCCTCATCCTCTCTGTCCCACTCTGTTGGAAAATAAGACTCACACATGGGAATCTGACTTTTTAGGTTTTAAATAAATGGCATAACTAATAAAAATTAGAACCAAAGATTCCTGATGACAACTGAACATAAAAAACATAAATATGTAACATATTTTTATTTTAATATATTTATTATGAATAATTATGGACATTAGCGAGTTGCCTGAGAATTACATAAAAGTATAAATACATGCAAGCTCTGTTATTAGAACAGTTTATATAAAAGAGCTTTCATAGGACACCACCATTCCAACAGGTCTACAGGTGAACTCTAGCATATTAGTAAAACCATGTTTTACCACTGTACTGAAGATCAGCATAGTCAGACCTGCACTAGTCCACCTATAGTATTGAAAACATCACTTACCGTCTCTTTTCCTCGTTCCTGTGTTGTGGTTCGAGCTGAACTTGTCACTGACACTTGTCGTCACTTTTTCTTTCTCAATTTTTTTCTTCATTTCTCCAAGCCTCTCCTGCTCTCTATTCCTCTCTTTCTCCAAATAAAATGCCCGTTCCATCTCCCTCTCTCGAGCTCTGGCTTTCTCCCGCTCTCTCTCCATCTCTAGCTCACTGCTTTGCAGCTCCTGCAAACAGGTTTCAGTCAGAAAAACAAAGAACACAAAGAGTCTGAGGGGGGAAAATAACATTTTTAGATGGACAAACAAAATATTAGTGACATTAGTGGGAATTAGTATTTGGTTTCCAAGGTTTGCTGTGTTTCAGTTTTGCACGGGAGCTACAAAGCCAACATGAAACAGAAGCATATAGCAGATTTGCCTATGTGGAGTCAGAGCTATCCGCATCGACATTTGCTTACGTTGATTGCCAGCGAGACCTTTTTGTCCAACATCAGTTTCTGATTTTGCTTTAGCCACAGGTGGGTGAAGGATACTCTACATGAATGCTCATGGTTTTGTTACAGGATGCGTTACAGGACTAGCTTATGATCAGGTATCCACATACAACCCCGCCAAACTACATACCTCGAGTCTTGAGTGCTTTCCTAAACATATATGTGAGCAGCACTGAGATTTTGTGTCCAAACTAGAAACAGTTGCACTCTAAACACCTTTAAAAGAGTTAAGCAATTTATTCAGATGCTACTTCAGACATCTGAATGCATGAACAGGATTTTAACAAGACCATTTCCAACCTGGGATTATCCCTAATCTGGAGCTATCTTTAACCAAGGGCACAGTTTCATGCAGCAGGATTAGTGCTAAATTGTACCTCATAAGATGTGAATATTTGAGAGTGATGGTATAAGAGTACAGTGCATGCTACAGATGAAAAAGAAATAGCACTGACTGGATGAGATTAATCAAACGTAGAGTAATGTGTGTTCCAGACAGTTATGCTTTAGGGTTAAACAGAATTGCATGCTGGAAGGTAGCAGCAGACATGCACATGGACCAAACCTTTTTCATCCTGTGATTCAGAGCAGGCTGTTGGATCTGTAAATTAATGTGAATTCAATGAAAAAGGAATCAAAACATAATACATACATAATTAAATATAATGAATAACAGATAGTTTAAAAACGACCTATATTCTTAGATTAGTATTACTTTAAATTTGATATATACAGGTTGGGAAGTTTTAGGTTTCTCCAGTTGTATTTCCTCTATACTGCTGTAGACCTCTACTCTGACCGAGGAGAGCCATACCTAAAACATGCCCCCTCTGACATGAGTGTAGTAGTCAACTGTTTCTTTTCATCTACATGAGGCAGGTTCACATCTTCATTATTATTTATGTTAAATCTTTAGTCAATTATATCTATTGTAAATAAATAATACACAGGTGGAACGAGACAGAAGCTAAAGTCAACAATGCTGAACTGAAATTTATCATAGCTTGTATACTCTAAGGAAAGTTAACTACATATTTAATATAATCTGTTTACAATGTGTCACAAAGGTTGCTTCCATCACGGGTGCATATTTACTACTTGACCCCCTTTTGTGGACAAATAAAAACCTTTTACTGTTTCAAACAGTTGTTTAAAGGTGGTTTGATAGGTGGATGACACACCCGGAACCGGAACACCCGTGAGAGAAACTCCTAATCAAGTGAAAGACACTTGCCTTCAGAGTCAGATAGTCATCTGCATGGTCATCAGAGGTAAACTCAGTGCCGTCAGTGATAGCGAGAGGAGGAGAGGGAAACTCCAGACGAAGCGCCGTGTCTTCAGTCTGCACAGCTTTGCTACTGCTTCTACCAGAAGCTGACAAAACTGCACACATACAGAAACATAAACATATTTAATTGACTTTTTATTGAATACACATCGTTTCCTCAATACAGAAAAACACATCCAATTATAACCTGACTCTCAAATATTTTTTATATGTTAATGATGTAACTAACAACATAATAGCTGGTAATACAATTGTGTAATGCTTACTGGTGGAAATGTATGTGCAATCAATCTTTTCTGATGAAATAGCTCCATGATTCACTTGAATCTTACTTAAATTAACCTGACTAGAGTAGAGTAGATTATGGTCTGTTTCCCCACAACACTTGTATCTAAACATGCTGGTCATTTAATGTTTGTAAGCAGTACATGTCGGATTCAAATTAAGGCCCATCAAGATTCTAAAATGTGGCTGGCAGGAGGAGAGTATAAAATGTACTTCAGGTACAGGTATGATACACTTGCTCTAATTAAACTGTTTTAATAAGTATGTTACCATGTTCTCCACATATTTTTACCTTATTTGTGAAGTAAACAACAATAAAATATTGACTGTTGGGCTTAAAACATGCCTGTTTACCATTTTTAACTGTACCTTTCCTTTTAGTAACGTCCTCTAATTCCTTTCTTGAAGCCCCTCTCAGCATTCTGTTAGCATAAATGTTTCTAGTGTCCAACTCTCTTTCTCTCTCCTACAACAAGATAATTACAAACAATTATAACAAACAATTATAAACCAACTGCAACTGATGGACAAAACTGTTGTAGCTTGTTTAATATAACACATGAGCTGCTCAACAGTCAGTGATTGGCCGATTTTCCTTTTTATAAAGCGTCTCCTTTTCAATAAGAGACAGAGTTAGACTGCTGACAGGCCAGTCAAGCACACACACTCCTGGTCCATGAAGCCATGCAGTTGTCAGAAATCCTAAGCTTTCATAAAACAAACAAAATCTACTTTTGCAATAAGAGGAATTCTAGAAACAAACCAAGAAGCAACTAGGATGATTTGATTTGGTGATTTTTATGTGCATTACTAATTAACATTTTACTAACAGCATGTATACTAATTATATAAATAACTAGATGTGTCTGAATGTTTATTATGACTGGTGAACAGCTATTATGCATGTTTGAAGTACCTTTAGTTTGGCACTGAGTCTCTCCACTTCCTCCCGCAGCACTTGAACATCCTGTAGAGCATCGTGGGTTTTCTTTCTCTCATTAGCCATCTGTCTTTGAAAGCTACCCGTACTCAACTCTAAGTTCTTCTCCAACTCCTGACAACAGAGACGCAATTAATTATACACATTTTTTACAGTTAATATATATGAATTTCATCAGCCAGGACCACAAAGGTGTGTGGTTCTGTACTGGACCTACAACCCTTGTAGCTAACAGTTAATAGAACTAAATACAGCAGCTGGTACAGTAGGTGCCACGTATCATTTGTTGTGGAAACTTAGATGTGATCATTTCTGTTATTTTTGCAACCCTTTGGCAACTTTTTTAGCTTTTTTGTGGCTCATTACCCACATTATTGTTCTATTTTGGGTAAGCATTGTGTCAATTGGGTTCATGTTCAAGTTTCACCTGGCCCGCTCTGTTCCAAAAGCAGGGTATAAATGTGTAATCTGGTACTGAAATCAAACTGTGTGAATGAACAGAAATCACATGTTATGTCTGTAACTTCATGTGTGTGTGTGTGTGCGTGTGTGTATGGACCTTGACTCTGTGCTCGTGCTCTTGCGCTTTGAGCTGTGTGTGCATCAGGTTGCGTCTAAGCTCGTCTCTTTCTCCAAGCTGCTTTTCATTTGCGAGTTGCTGCAGTTTGTGCAGCTGGTCTCTGCAGCGCTGGAGCTGGGCGTCTGCCTCCTTGCAGCGGCGCTCAGCGGCGCGCTCCTTCTCCTGGCTGCGCCGCAGCCTTTCGCGCAGAGTGTGCGTTTCGTTGTTGTGGCGTGAAATGAGCTGTGATATCTCGCTCTCTGTGTCATTATAGCGGTGCAGTGCTTTCTCCTGGCGTAGCTGCAGCTGCCGCAGAAGTCGGTTCTCCCGCTGAAGCTCGTCTGTGTGCAGCTGCTGCTCGGACAGAGTGTTCTTCAGCTCGCTGATCTTCAGCAGGCGTGCAGACAGTAGCCGCTTGGTAACAAAGTCAAGGTCTTTAGGAGGGGCGTCTTTACCGAGGCTTTGGGAGCGTGGAGCGCTGGTGCGCTGAGGGTGTGGGGCCCGAGGCCCCGGACGCTGAGAGACACCTTTAAGCATCCCTAAAGAAGGAAGAAGTGCCAATTTACACACAAACAGAACATTTATAACATATAATGTGTGCATAATAAAACTCATGGCTCCTGCCTTTTCATTATGTTTGTTTGTTTGTTTATTAGGATTTTAACGTCATGTTTTACACTTTGGTTACATTCATGACAGAAACGGTAGTTACTCATCACACAAGGTTTTATCGAACACAGTCATGGACAATTTAGTGTCTCCAATTCACCTCACTGCAGGTCTTTGGACTGTGGGAGGAAACCGGAGCTCCCGGAGGAAACCCACGCAGACACGGGGAGAACATGCAAACTCCACACAGAAAGGACACAGACCGCCCCGCCTGGGGATTGAACGCAGGACCTTCTTGCTGTGAGACGACAGTGCTACCCACTTAGCCACCATGCCGCCCACTTTTTCATTAAGCAAACCATACAAAACATCAATAAAAGGAATTCCAACAACTAAATAGGAAGCAATTAAGATGATTTGATGTGGCCAATCTTTGCGCCATCTGTTGGCGATTCGTAGCATTACACACACACACACAAAATAAAAATAAAAGCATAAAACACTAACACTAACTTAGAAAGCTATTTAAACTAAGGCTGACAGTACAGTTGCACCATATTTACATAAGTCTTGCAATTTATCTTACATTTAGGGCTGGAAAACTTTAAATATCACTGCCATAAACTGTACCAAGAATTCCTTTCAATGTTTGGGTGGCACAGTGGTCTGTTACATTAGCCCACACTACATAGATCTGGGATTGAACCTTAGTGGTACTACTGGCTGGCCATTGAATCCCTGCGATAGATTGATGCCATTCCGGAGTATTGCTGCCTCACACCCACTGTTTCCTGTAAAACCAAACCCACCGCTACCCTGACCAGGACAGCAGCTGGGTCAAAAGTATATGTACTGCAACTAAGATTATTGATTTGGTTGTGTTTAAGTTCTATAATACTTTGTGGTATGAACTGCTTATTGTTTATTAGTGATTACAGCTGGTGAACTCTCGCATGTCAAATATTTTATTATAAATTATAATTATTAAACTGTACATGACTTTTTACTGTTTCAGTATTATGATATATTTGACTTCCTTTTATTGTACTCATTTTGTTGTGTGTGAACATGCACATACTTGTTGTTCGTGAGGGGCTGCTTGAGACCCTTCTCATCCTCCCTCCTCTGGGTGGTGATGGAGACCGTGATGAGAAGGACCGGTCAGACAGTGAAGCGTTCTTATAGTCATCTGAGTAGTATGAGGAGCTGCTGTGGTCTCCATCAGAAGTCTGATCCTGATCAGGATCCCGCTTCGGCTTTCGGGTTTTGGTCCGTGCCCGATTCCCTGAAGAGCTCTCACCATCGCGGGATTTCCCTGACGGCAGGGACAGAGCAGAGTCCTTCTTGTCGCTGTGGCTGGACAGTGGGCTCTGTTCTAATTCCTTCATATCTTCAATAATGTGCAAAGAAGTCTGGGAATCCATCATTCTCCAAACTGCAACAGAAACAGAGGGTTTAACTAGATTTGTGCCATACAAGTTGGGTTTAGGGTTGGGTAATAGGATTATATGATGTTATTACATTATTTTATATTATATTATATTGTTGTCCACTTCACTAAACAAATGTTGAGTAAGAAAATGTGCATGCATGCATCTCTTATGTGTTCTGCCATGGTGATTCTTAAAAGCTGATACAAAAACAATGATGTAAGCACAAGAATTATACATCAGTTTCCCAAAAATATAAGAAATAGACTTGAAATAGACAAAATCCTCTTTTTGCTGCACTGTAGTTTATTTTCACCTCTTTATCCTGGCAAACGATCTTTAACTTTCCAAAACTACAAGGTTTACATCCACCATAAATTTAAATAGGAAAGTCACAAGTTTGGCTGGTCCTTGCTTGAAAACCCATCTTGATTTATTTTGGCTTCAGTTCAATTTAAACTTTGACTAACACTGTGCTGCCCAAATACACAAATCTTACTGTTAAATAATTCTTTACAATTTGTCTAAAAGATGCATGTTGAGATAAGAACGTGTCTCAATGATCCGCAGATGGGGCACGCCATGAAACACCTTCCAGATCAGTATGAGTTTAAATATCACATCCCTGACGCATGCTGGTATAATTCCTCCTTGACTATGACGTGCTATACAACACCATTAGGGCTGCATGTGACAGTGGAAATGTTTAGGACCATCCTGACAGCCTGCATCTTGGACCCATCACAGCTAGAAAGAATTAAACGTACAAACACTCAAGATCTGTAAACATGTGGATAGTCTGTGCAGGCGAGTTTGTGACAAAGTTCGCTAATGATGTACTCCTCGGTCTGACTCACTGAACTAAACCACGTGCCTAGATCATGTCATGGTGTATCTGCAGTAATGAGACTGAAGCACAGAACGGCCAGCTGGGCACAGATACATAACCAACCAAACCAACCAATTACAATTACCTAAGCAAAATGTAAATATTTAGTCAAGGCCTGTAAATGTCAGCACATCTCTAACTAAGCTGCAATAGCACAATCTGTGATGTGTACTTCATATACAGATTTTATATTGTTCATGTTTCAGCACTATCCTAAATCGTGACCTAACAGTGTCAGCGTTAACTTCTCACAGAATAAAAAAAAACATATACTATTAAACAATAGTTTGTTGTCATTGTATAGCAGGTGCAGCAGTATTGTTGGGATTTCTTTGGCCTCAGTATCAATGCATGGAGAATACTGATCCAACCAAGAGAAGAATGAATGGTGCAAAAATGAAATTTAATAGCTCTAGTCTCTACCTAGTATATGAATGTACTTGTGGTTACTACCTGGTTGGGGCTTGGGTGGGTCCGGTTCCACCAGGAAACACTGGGTGCAAGGCAAAAATACCCTGGACAGGGCAACAATTCTAGCACTAGCTCACCACTGCTCAGATCCAGGTTCGAATCTTGATTGGCTGTATGTCTGATCGATTGAATATGGCTGAAGCCCTGAATGGATTGGTACCCAGTCCAGGGTATTCCTACCTTGCCCCCGGTGTTTCCCAGTGGAATCTATCTGACCCACCATGACATAAAAATAAAAAGTAAAATTGTCTATAAGCAACTCTACAGAAATCCTGGTCCAAATACCCATATTCGGCAAAATCATATCTATCTATCTATCTATCTATCTATCTATCTATCTATCTATCTATCTATCTATCTATCTATCAACCTATCTAATCTATCTATCTATCTATCTATCTATCTATCTATCTATCTATCTATCTATCTATCTATCTATCAACCTATCTAATCTATCTAATCTATCTATCTATCTATCTATCTATCTAATCTATCTATCTATCTGTCTGTCTGTCTGTCTGTCTGTCTGTCTGTCTGTCTGTCTGTCTGTCTGTCTGTCTGTCTGTGTGTGTGTGTGTGTGTGTGTGTGTGTGTGTGTGTGTGTGTGTAGACTAAAGAGCTGGTTTTCATTTTGTTAGATACAGGCTGTATTAAGTTGCAAATGTTGTTTAATAAATATTTTGCTGTAAACAAATTAACACTAGCAACAGTTTTATCCAGTTAGCTAACGTTGTTAGCTGGTTTATCACTAGCAAGCTAGCAACCATAAGTCTCCATAGTTTTTTCTGCTTCTGCTGAAACAAAAAGTTACATTAGAACATTAAAGATATAAAACAAACATTATTCTTATAATATTTACCGTTTTCCTGAGGATTCCGTGCGCATTCTCCTCTACGTGACTGATAAACGGAGTTCAGCTAAACCCCGCTAATCAGCCACCAGCTAGGATTAGTTCAAACTCCGTTAGCTAAAGCGGACAATAAAAGTAGCTTTTTATTCAATCCAGGAATAAAAATAAAACGAAGGAGGTTGTTAATTCTCTAATACAACACAAAAAGATCAATTATTTAAACAGCAGTGCCGCTTTAGAATGATATTATGAATACGCAGCACCGTGAAGACAAACACTCGCTCACTGCTATAAAGCTGTCATGACGCCTCGCCATGGCAACCACTGTGATTCACGCGCTAGTAAAGTAAGAGCCAGAATTTAATCAATAAATAATAATAATAATAATAATAATAATAATAACAATACTACTACTAATAATAATACTTACAATAATAATAATACTTACAATAATAATAATGATAAATGTAATAATAATAACAATAATACTAGTAATAATGATGATGATAATGATGATAATATTAATCATAATTATAATAATACTAATAATAGTAATAATCATAATAATAACAATAATAATACTATTAATAATAATAATTATAATTATGATCATAAGGATAGTAATAATAATAATACTGAAAAAAATAGTAATGATGATAATAATAATAATAGTAATACTAAAAATAATAGTAATTATGATAATAATAATAGTAATAATGATAATAATAATAATAGTAATAATAATAATAATAATAATTACAAAAATACTAATAACATTAAAAATTAAAAATTATTATTATTGTGCTTTTGATTGATGCATTATTACAAGATAATTTATTATGTGATTATTATGTGAGTTATTATTATTATTCTCAATGATATAACAATAATAAAAAAAATAGTTATATTATTATTAATATAACGGCAACCGTTATTATTATTATAATTACTGTTATTATTATTATTATTATTATTATTATTATTATTGTTATTATTGTGCTTCTGAGAAATGCATTAGTAAATTATTTCAAGATGATTTGTAATTATTGCATTATTACAAGATGATTTATTATGTGATTAGTTATTATTATCATTAATATTATAACATTAATAATAATAATAGTTATATTATTATTAATATAACAGCAACAGTTATTATTATTAGTAGTAGTAGTTGTAGTAGTATTTTACATTCTCTCATTTCAGCAGCACAGTAGTAAAACACAAGAGCATATACAGTAAAATAACATTTTATAACTTATATAAATAACACAAAAAAGATTCAACATAATAAAAATATAATGAGTGAAGTAATGATTATTTTCTTCTTCTTGTTAATAAAGTAGTATCTTAATAAATTATTATTAGTAGTATTAGTAATGGGGTAGTAGTAGTAAATATAAAACAACAGTTCCCAGCATGCACTGGTCAGTATGTGTGTGTGTGTGTGTGTGTGTGTGTGTGTGTGTTAGGATATAAAAAGACAGAGGGAGTGAGGAGGGTGAATGTAAGTGTGTGTGTAACCGGTACGTTAGGATGGTGATCAGGGTTTTCATCGCCTCCTCCTCCGCCTCTCTAGCGGTACGTATCACATCTCAGTTGTATTGAACAGTTTATATAACCAGTGTATAGTTTATAATCAGTGCGTTATTAACTTCATTACAGCGTTATAAACACATGTTCCTGTACTGGACTGTAATGTTGGACATCTTAATTGGAAGCTACTTTAGTGGATGACTGAAGTTGTCAGGACTGCACAATAATTTGTTAGGAGCAATATATTGTACAATATTAATATTAAAGCATCTTATTATATCATAATAAGAACTTTTCTGGCCAACAACAACAGCTACTACTACTGTTAATAATGATAATAATAATAATAAGGATAATGTTGCAGGAGGTGGTGTTTGTTTCCCACAGCTGTTGGGTCTCGGAATTGATCCTTGTCTCTGGTCTGTGTGTTGTTTGGTATGTTCTCGTCGTGTCTGAATGTGTTTGGTTTCCTGCATTTACTGTATTTTCCTTCCACCTCCACAAGTTTTCTGGTAGGTTCATTGGCTGCTAAACTGTCCTTAAACATGATGATGTGTGAGTGAGTAATTGAGTGATTTCCAGCTATTGGTGGTGCCTTGTCCAAGATGTATAAAGCAATTACTAAAATATATATATATATTTAAAAAAAACAATCAATAGGCATCCTAATGTACAGTACTATATTTATCCATATCTTGCAGTCCTACCAGGTGATAAAACATTATTTGTCAAGTATGCATTTTGCAATCAAGAGTTTTGTTTAATTTACCTCCCTAACAACAAATGCGATTTTGTGCTTCACTGGTCTGGAATCATGACATGGATCTGATCATGACTAAGTTTTACCCTGTTAAATTCCCCGACAGCATATGGGAAAGGTTTCTAGATTTCCCATGATCTGGTCTCGCCTCAGTTCTGTACTTTTGTGGACCGATGTAAACAATAAAAGAGCGACAGTGAGCAAAGTGCATGTTTACCCAGCAAACCAACCAGCATTGTGAGGGCGTTTGTCTTCATATGAGGGCTGCTGTTCAACTAATAAATCAGTGGGGTAAAAGCATTTAGAATCAAGCTTTATGAGCTACAAACGTGTTGATGGACTCTTGATCTTGAGCTTGCTGGACAGACATGTCAGTCTAAAACCTTGTGCGTTACTGTATAGTGCTCCCCTTTCCTGCAGATACAAAGATCCTCGTCTGAATAGACTTTCCACAACCTTTTAGAATGTATCTAAGAGAATTTGTGCCACTTCAGCTGTATTAAATTCTATTATATTACATATAACGATGCACTTTTGGGAGGTGGTACAATAAGCACTTTCACTGCAAAAATATGTTCCATATACACTGATCAGCCATAACATTAAAACCACCTCCTTGTTTCTACACTCACTGTGGTCCTGTGACCACTGATGAAGGTCTAGAAGATGACCGACTCAAACAGCAGCAATAGATGAGCGATCGTCTCTGACTTTACATCTACAAGGTGGACCAACTAGGTAGGAGTGTCTAATAGAGTGGACAGTGAGTGGACTCGGTATTTAAAAACTCCAGCAGCGCTGCTGTGTCTAATCCACTCATACCAGCACAACACACACTAACACACCACCACCATGTCAGTGTCACTGCAGTGCTGAGAATCATCCACCTCCTAAATAATACCTGCTCTGTGGGGGTCCTGACCATTAAAGAACAGGGTGAAAGCAGGCTAAAAAGGTATGTAGAGAAATAGATGGACTACAGTCAGTAATTGTAGAACCACAAAGTGCTTCTATATGGTGGGTGGAGCTGATAAAATGGACAGTAAGTGTAGAAACCAGGAGATGGTTTTAATGTTATGGCTGATCGGTATATACGTAAAGTGGATTCAGTATTTAGACACCTTGATGCTTTGCGCACATAATTATATTGTGGATTTAATTTTAAATGGCTTTACTCGTCATTTTTCACATCAGTCTACACTTAATCACCCATAATAAACACAGCACTTGTTGTTCTGCTCGAAGAGTTCAATTAAATCTTATTCCTCATGTCGCGTCTCTGTCATTAAAACCTGATTTATGAAGAACTTACTAAAGGAGTACTACAAAGATGGTTGTGCATTTAACATGTTCTTACATCTAGGCACAGGACAGTTTTTACAATGGCTCTTTCTCGCCTTTCTGACCATGGCCCTTATGTCCTAGACACCCAGTTTAGCTAGAAAACAAGAGGTTTTGGCTTGAACTGTAAAGGTTGTCAGTAAAGGTTAGATTATAATCTCATTTGCTGTATGTACTGCCTATTTTTGACCAAGCAGATTCATTCATTTTTATTTTAAATGTTATTTTAATTGAATATGGGGGGCAAATAAGTACTGTGTATTCATTCAGTTACACAAAACGAACAGCTGTATTTATGAATACAAACTTAATGAGTTGACTGTGCTTTGTGGCTTATCAGATAGATTTAGTTTATATAAGTTTCACTTCATTCGGCCCGACATTAGGTAATGGTACAAATGAGTAATGCACCCATTTCCCTTGTCTCCTTATTTTTACAAAACTGAGTTTTGTTTAGTTGAAGTACTATTTTTAGACCAACGCTCGCATACTCACTGACTTTTTCTCCTCAACACACACACACACACACACACACACATATATACAGTAACTAAATGATAAATGAACTGGTGATTACAGAAGGCAATTAGATCTTGATTCTACATACACACGCACACTAATTTCATTACTATAATGAGGACATGTGGAGGTCGGGGATGTGTGTGTTTGTGTATATACAGGACTACATGTGTGTGAGTAGTCTTTCAGCTCGGATACATGTGTTGGGTGTGTTTTGATGTGTGTATGGGGGATTTTTAGAAATATGGGTGTGTAACAACGAAAGATGTTGTGAAGAGAGTGATTCACAGACTAGTGGAGAAGTTTTAAGCTACTTGGGGTGTCATGAACTAAAGTGCTGAAAACTTGGAAATGTGGTAACTATACCACCTTTTTAATAAGGAAACTTGACAGTCTATTATAACATATTAAATGTATATCATTATTTATAATTATAATATGACACAGGAAGAACATGTCAAACTCCGTAGACGTTGATCAGGCCCGCATGATTTGCATATGCCAAGCCTGCGTACAAACACACACACACACACACACACACACACGCTTTAAATGGATTATCCTTATAAACCATGGCTAACCCCTGCTTTCCCTCCCCCATTCAACTTAGTCCCAATTTTACCTTCTAATATATGTCAAATGGCCAAAAGTATGTGGGCACTTGATCATAAACTTGTTGGACAAGCCATTTCATAATAGCCTTTACTCTTCTATAATGGCTACAAGATTTTGGTGTGTTTGTGAGGATTTGTGACCATGAAGTTAAAATAGATTGTAGAAGGTGTAAGAAAGGAAAAGTACCTGAAATGACTAATTCAGACACAGGGAGAACATGTAAAACTCCTTACAGAGGTGATTGAAGACAAGGATCAAACCCATGTTGCTGTATAGCACCTAATGTGTGTGTGTGTGTTTGTGAATCTCCCAGTCTATAAAGCACATTAATGTGTCTGTACGATTTTTGTATCTGTGTCTAGACGAGATTCATCCCGTCCATTTCCCCTCAATTAAATCCCCAAAAGGGATCAATTCTGTTTTCCTGTTGTGTCTATAATGTAACCACAGACCTCTCAAACTGTCAACTCATCTGTGCGTGTGTGTGTGTGTGTGTGTTTTAAACACACACACATACACACATACATGGAACTTTGTTTAAGTTAAGGATTTTTATTTAAGATTAGGACCAAATCTGTATCGATTTAATTACGAGACAAACAATCTGTAATTATGTGAACAAATCAGTAAAATACATCATATGTGGGGACTTTTTACTTTATCCTAAAATATCTACTGTTGCGACCTCACAAATTTCCTTTAACTGAACTGGCATGAACTTCCACAGACACACTTTAAAATCATGTGAAAAGCCTTTCCAAAAGCATTAAAGCTGTTGTAGCTGCACTTAGGGTGGGTGTAACTTTTATTTAATGCCCATGGTTTTTGGGATGTTCCATAAGGTCATGGTCAGGTGTCCAGATACATTTGGCCAAATAGATTAACTGAAGACCATACCAGGTATATTATGCTATATTATAACTATATAACTATAATGTTTACTTACCTTGCATTGACGTTATATAATATTTTTTACCTACATCATTTTCCTAGTGACGTTTAGTTAGTGAAGCTCTGGTCTTTACTATTATGTGATGTTCCTCAGGTAAAAAAGAACCAGCAGGCAGTTGTGGGATTCCTGGAATCAAACCGAATCAGTTTTGATGAGGTGGACATCACTATGCTGGAGGACCAGAGACTCTGGATGTATAAGCACATTCCTGAAGAGAAACAGCCGGAGAAAGGCAAGCCGCTCCTGCCTCAGATCTTTAATGGGACAGTTTACTGTGGAGTGAGTATGTACTGTATTCTATTGCAAACCCGATCATAAGATACTTACCCATTTAGTGCCAGTTTAGGGTCTCCTAAAAGTGAAGATATGAGGTTTAAACCTAAACAATACCATAGTCGGCTTTGGTGGGGAGTCCAAGTCAAGTATTTATATATCTCCTATTAATCAGAGTGATTTGTGAGGTCAGTTCACCCCTCTTAAGATCTGTTTCAGTTCTGTCCTTCTCCAAGCCAAGCACAAGGAAGCTTGTGTTAGCCCTCCGTCTCCCAAATTTGTAGCTTCATATACTCCACTGTCACTTTATTACATCTGTACATCATTAAATCATTAATTATTTGAACAAAAATGGGTGTTTTTATGTTTTTATTTAATTTTCAGGATTATGAGGACTTTTTTATGTCTAAAGAAACCAACACAGTGTTTTCATTTCTTGGCCTCAACTGTCAACCTTCAGGAAAGGTACAAAACACACCTGTAAAAACACACACACACACACACACACACACACACACACTTTTCTAACTGACAGGAGGACAAAGAACTAACTTGTAATATTTTGTCTGACCAACTTGATTGAATTTTGTAAAATACGAAAACAGTTAGGGGTACCATGATTGGCTTCTCGGTTTGAAACTCGGGGTTGCCACCGGTTGGCTGGGCGCCATCTAGTGGGCATAATTGGCAGTGCCTTCAGCAGTGGCCTTAATTGGCCACCATATCTGCTAGGGTGGGGCGACCAGACTATGTGTGGGTGGGATCTTCATATGCTGTGTAAGGACCCTGATCTGTGGCAGAGACGCCTGTGCAGAATGCAGGGGCGAGAAGAGGAGGGCTGTGCACGTGTCGGAAGAGGATATCCCTCAGCAGCGGAAGATAAATTGACTGCACTAAATCGGGAGGAAAATGGGGAGAAAATGCATAAAAAAGGATCCACCAAAGGTTCAGTCCTTTCAAGCAAAGATGGGTCACTACTTTGTGCCAAAATTGTTCAGTTCAGAAAGACCATTTTCAAACTTGCAAATCATTTTCAAGCTTCAGTCTTTCACCATCTACAGTACATGATATTGTAAAAAGATTAGATTAGATTTAGAATATGATATTAAGTAAATGTGTCTCTGTCCTCTACTTTTACAGGACTGTGAATCTGACGCTGTATAAATCGCCTCCATATCCAGGACTGAAACACTGTGGACAGTTTTAATGATTTTCTCTTTGTGATGTTTCTCTTTCGAAACCATTCCTGCCAGCTCTGCACTTGCCAAATACATAAAACCTCCTTAATATTTATACAAACATATAGAGGACGAGCAAAATATTAGGTAATAACGGGTAACATTGCTGCTTGAAGGTTTGTAATTCTTTCACATTGTTTTGTAGTAATGAAGCAAACATTTGACCTGAAGTGTATCTTCTGAAATGTACCATCAAATCTTCATCTGTGTTATAAAATAAGATAAAAAAGCCAAATTAAACAAATAATGCAAAAACATTAGAAGCTTTCCATATATTATGACACAATTCTCCAACATGAAATATCTACATCCAAAAATACATTTATCTAGATGTAGGAAATTGGTGAAATTGGAACATATCACCTGTTTATTGTTTGTGAGTCCAGGTTTTGTGTCTTTGCTTATTGGCTTTAAATTTAAGAAAATGTTGCTGAATGTTGTTGAATTCCAGTTTTGTAAAATACATGATGGACATTTTTTGGCTCACAGATTTGTCATCTATCCCTGTCAGTAAACTTCCTCTTACAACCTCTCTGAAGGTGTTTTTGGTTCATGATACCCTGACATATTTGTTAAGAGTGTTCACGGTGTTAAGAGGCTCGGTGGGTAGCACTGTCACTTCAGCGCAAGAAGGTCCTGGGTTCGATCCCCAGGTGGGGCGGTCCGGGTCGATTCTGTGTGGAGTTTGCATGTTCTCCCCGTGTCTGCGTGGGTTTCCTCCTGGAGCTCCGGTTTCCTCCCACAGTCCAAAAACATGCAGTCAGGTTAATTGGAGACACTGAGTTGCCCTATAGGTGAATGGGTGTGTGTGTGTGTATGTGTGTCTGCCTTGTGATGGACTGGCGCCCCGTCCAGGGTGTTACTGTGTGCCTTGCGCCCATTGAAAAGCTGGGATAGGCTCCAGCACCCCCCACGACCATAATTGGATAAGCGGTTAAGAAAGTGAGTGAGAGAGTGTTCACCTGCAGTTAGAGCGCTTACTATATGGCCTCATTGGACCTCTGTTAGTTGCTGCACAATGCTATTTCATCACTAATACATGCTGATCAGACTGATAGACCCTACTTGTAGTGCTGCACTTGCAATTGTTCTGTAGCCATTTGGAATGAATCTAACTTTTTAATATGTATTTCCATGTTTCTGTTATTTTGTCCACCACCATTTTACACTCGCGTACACTTAGTAGACTTAGTGGACACAGTAATTGAGACAATGGACTGTTTTGTTTATATTAGTGTTTGTGACTTTATTTATCTATGTGTGGGTTTAGTTTATCAGTATAAAATGTTCTGCCAAGTTTGGTTACAGTATGTGTGTTTGTATTGTACATAATGTCATATGTTTGTATCATTTTAATGTGTAACTTCTTTTATTTAAGAAAATGTCAGCATTATTTAGTGGGAGGAAAAGCACAGCACATGAAAATGCAACAGTATAGACTCTTCTGTGACTATATTTTAACCAAAGCAAACAGGTCAATACTTTAAAAAATGCTTTTATGTCAATTTAATCTCAACCAGAAAACAGAAGCAGATGAAAATCACTGTCAGCACCCTTGCTAGTTGCTCTTGGTTGGAAGTGCCACACTACTCTGCTTTGTTAAGAGTCAATTTAATGAACATCACACTGCATCCTTTTATTAACACATATGTTTTATTATTGAATCCATTATCTGTTGTTTTTGTGTAATAATCCTAAAATCCTTCAAAGTTTGAAGTTTGTAATATTATGGAAATTAAAAAGTGGCCAAACATTGGATGAGCTGCTGGGCCAACAACACAAATACATCACTGTCTTCCTGTCATTGTCTATCCCACAATTCACTGCTCCTCTTCACCTATTTTCTCTGATTTATTAAATGATTCCGCATGAATTCATCTGCACCCAGCGTGCACACGCAAAGCCTTGTTTTCTACTAAATACATTTGCACTCAGGTTATGGTTGTCCTTCATGCTGTGTCTTTGCATCTTAGGATTGTAGGATTTTATCATATAGGTACACCTATGTGGGTATACAATTACTGACTGTGTCCCAGCTCTGTACTCTTTGTTAACCCATGTAGCCCATGTTTTACTCAAAAGGGTCAGTCATAGGACCCCTATTGACCAGATGATGTTTGGGTGGTGGACCATTCTCTGTAACTGTATACCCGTCATCTGTGTGGTTGGAGTAGCTTATAAAATGAACAATATACTCACCACATACACTGATCAGCCATAACATTAACACCACCTCTTTGTTTCTACACACATTGTCCATTTTAGCAGCTCCACTTACTATATAGAAGCATTTTGTAGTTCTACATTGACTGACTGTAGTCCATCTGTTTCTCTGCATGCTTTGTTAGCCCCTTTCATGCTGTTCTTCAATGGTCAGGACCCCCACAGGACCACCACAGAACAGGTATTATTTAGGTGGTGGATCATTCTCAGCACTGCAGTGACACTGACATGGTGGTGGTGTGTTAGTGTGTGTTGTGCTGGTATGAGTGGATGAGACACAGCAGCGCTGCTGGAGTTTTTAGAACAGCATGAAAGGGGCTAACAAAGCATGCAGAGAAACAGATGGACTACAGTCAGTAATTGAACTACAAAGTGCTTCTATATGTTAAGTGGAGCTGATAAAATGGACAGTGAGTGTAGAAACAAGGAGGTGGTTTTAATGTTATGGCTGATCAGTGTATGTACATAATTAAGTGCTCGGTGAGTCTGTTTTGCAAATAAATCAAACATATTGTGTATGATAACAATGTGAATACAGTTTAATGACAAATAAAAGAAAAGCATGTAAAGAAATATAGCACATTTATGTGTTGTGTTGGGTCTGCTAGTCATTTTGCCTCAATCCACAGAAATATTAAAATAATAATAATGTGGCCACTTCCTTTAAAATAATCAGATATGAATCCAACTAAACCCCTGATTAAAATTTTGGGCTGCTCCTTTAGGACAGATGGGCAGGACAATGATCTCCACCATCATCATGGTGTTCCATCCTTCCAGTACACTAATAGATACTTGAATTGATATCGGTGCTATTGGAACTGTTATGGTGGCTCAGATCATAGATGCCCATAGCTTATTTCAGGGAACTTTGGTCTCTGCAGGTATTTAGATCATGCTGGATTACTAGATCACTACTATTAAATCGAGACTATTTGACAGTTTCATCTAATATGTGCACAGACCAGCTTACTAAGTGCTCCTGCTGTACTCTCTGAGCTTCTGCATCTGGGTTGCTCAACAGGGACCTGACCCAGAGGTCGTGAGAATATTGCAGACCCCATAAACCCCCTACAAAAGACTTAAATCAATCATTCATCTGCAGGTGTCAGTACCCACTCCCTATGATTTTTTAAAAGAACCCATGAGGAACTAGAGTAGATAATTAGCTTTAGTATTGTATTCATGTGGTAAAGTGGTTTCCTTAGAGGAGAGGTGCAGTGTAAAATTCCCACGAATTATCATCCATGGGCATTGCCCTCTTTGGTTTACAGACACATTTTGTGTCAGGGTGGCTCAGTGCTGCAGTGGGTACCTGTGTTTAACTCTCACCTCAAGTTAGTGTCTGTGAGTTGCATATGTTCTCCTTGTATGCATTTGCATTTTCTACAAGTACTCTGGTTTCCTTCATTTTCCCAAAAAACATACAGAATGTGGACTGGCTGCTCTTTACCCCTCGACGTGAGTGAGTAAATACAGTAGATGAGAGGTTGCGGTACCCTGGCACACCAGGGTCTACTTTACTAAAACATGCAGAATTTGAGTATATATAAGTGAGTGTTGCCCTGTGATGGATTGGCGCTCTGTCCAGGGCGTGTTCTTGTCTTGTGCCCAGTATCTCTGGGTAATACCAGATTCAAGCAGAATTGAATTCAAGGAGTAATGTAGTTACTGCAGGTCCTGTTTAAGGGTTGAACAGTAGCTGCTACTGACAATCTTGGAATTTAAACCCACAACTTGTCACATGTAATAAACCCTAATTACATATTTACCGTATTTAGCAAATATACACTATATGGACAAAAGTATTGGGACACTCCTGATTACTGAATTCATGTGTTTCAGCTACAGTCATTGCTAACAGGTGTAATAAATCAGTGATATAAAGGAAATTACATGCTTCCAACTTTGCAGCAACTGTTCCAGCATGACTGTGCTCTAAGCCAGTGGGGCCAGTGATAGCTCAGTGGTTAAGGTACTGGACTAGTAAACAGAAGGTTGCCGGTTCAAGCCTCGCCACCACCAAGTTGCCACTGTTGGGTCCCTGAGCAAGGCCCTTAACCCTCAATTGCTCATTGTGTAAGTCGCTTTGGATAAAAGCGTCTGCTAAATGCTGAAAATGTAAATGTAAGCTCGGTTTAAAGAAACCTCAGAGTCCTGCACAGAGTCCTGACCTCAACCACGATCAACAGCACTGGAATGAACTGGAGCATCAAATGCTGCTTTTCTTGACCAACATCGGTACTCAGCCATGCAAATGCTCCTTTGATTAAATGGGCACAAATTACCATAGACATGCTTCAAAGAAACACTATTTCAATACCTTTAGTGTTTCAAACAGGATGTCCAACAAGCTCACGGTCAGGCGTCCAAATACATCTGTTCACATAGTGTATAATAAAAATTAAGAAACAAATTATGGTAGTTTGGAAGGAAAAACGGACTCACATTAAACTGAGCATTCTTGTATCCCTTTATTTCACATTTAAAAGTTTTTGACATTAATAATTCACACTGTGAGCAAAATAAGGTAAAGGGGAGTTTACAAAAAAACAAAGGGGGTATCAGACCATACTGTAGCGGAAAAGAAGAATACAGTAAATAAAACACTAATACTAATACAGGGATTTTCCACACTTTTATACTTTTATTTCTATTCATACAGCTTGTGCAATTATTTCTGTTATTTCTATTTAGTTGTGCAGTTGTGCTGATACAAAAAGTAGGTTTATACTTACAAAGTCTGACATGATTAGCCTAATCTGACCACCAGTTCTCTCATTGTTAAAATGTTTATAAATGTTGTTCAGTGATTAAATACATAGGGAATTACACAACATGCTCTCTTTAAACAAGATATAAAACAACCATATCAGCTACAAAAATGATACATTTAAGACAAAATCATTCACATGGCAGACGTGGACCCTGTGTATCTATTGCACTATAAAGCAAATAATCCCATTTTTGCCCTTTACAGCTTAAAAAATTTCTCTGCCTTTTCTTCCTCCACTGCATTGAAGAATGCTTGATAGTCCTGAAAACAAAAGAGATGAGAGGAAACATGAGATGAACATTCATTTATTTATTTAATTAGATTAAATAATATAATGATAATCAGTGTTGCAGTAGGTTTGCTTTCACCTTTTGCATGTTTTTGGGGAGAAAACCAGTTTATCACAAAGCATCTCGCACTCACATATTAATACTCACTCACCTAGTAGTTAAATCACGTTCTGTTTTGAGATGTGAAAGGAAAACATAGGGACCATCAGAAAGTGTACACAAAATTTTACACAGGCACTGAGCAAAGATAAAACCTGATTCTCTGGATCAGTGTGTCACACACTATCTGCTGCACCACCATGCTGCCAAACGAGGAGGCTAGACTACATTCCAGTTCAGACTTACATTTTTTGGTATGATAACTTAGGGTGGGTGTGTGTGTGTATATATGTGTGTGTGTATGGGTGTGTGTACGTGTGTGTGTATGGGTGTGTGAGTGTATGGGTGTATGGATGTGTGTATGTGTGGGTGTGTGTATGTGTATGTGTGTGTATGGATGTGTGTATGGGTATGTGTATGGGTGTGTGTGTGTGTGTATGGGTGTGTGAATGTGTGAGTATGGGTGTGTATGGGTGTGTGTATGGGTGTGTATGGGTGTGAGTGGGTGTATGGGTATGTTGTGGTAAAATTTCAACACTCAGTAGGTTTCAGAGGGAAATGCACACACACACACACACACACACACACACACACACACACACCCTTATTGCTGCAATATACTAAACAGGCAGTATGATACATTGGCTGTGTGTTTTAATTACACCATATTGACTAATAGCCACAAACACTTTTAAATAATTTATTTATAAAACATTTTTAATAAGTGTCCTGTGCCCTAAAATCACAAAGGGTTTCGACCATAGGATAAATGTATACATTAACTATAACTTATTGTAGGTTTTTTTCTTCATATCCGGTATTACCCACATTTGAACCCAGATGCAATAACTGTGCCTCAATACCGAGCCGTCTCACATAATACACTCACTGTGAGCAAAGATAAACAAATAAATACTCACCCCACAGTATTTATCACCATTGAAGATCTGAGGAGGCATGGCTGATGGGTTCCCCACCTTCGTCCTCATTTCCGTCTTTATTTCAGGGCTCTGTGTGATGTCCTTCACAAAATACTTTATCTTCTTTGCATCAAGATACTGGAAAATCTCGCTCTGCTGCTGCTTCACCTAGAAGAAGAGATCTAAGTAGTGTCTTGGAAAGATCACTGGTATGAACAGTTCACATTCATGAGCATTCAATCCAATAAAGCCTGTATAATTACCAAAATAATAAATTCATACTTATCTATTTAACATCTCAGTCAAGAAGCCACCTTAAAGATTTTAAAGAAACAGTACGCCCCAATCTACGTCTGTAAGGAGGGTGATTATTCTTAACAATGGCATATTGATTTACTGCCAAACTGATTCTGGACTCGAGCACGTTGGCTAAATAAAATCAGAACCAAAGGGAAGCCAAGAAATATATAGGGCGAGTCAGAGTGCAATGCACAACAGTGTGACCTACCAGTGAGTCTGCAAAATATCAGATTCAAAATAATAAAAAGAGAGCATAAAAAATACCCAAACAAATACCCTAACTAAACCTGAACGAGGCAAGAGGACTATGAGGAACTGTGACCAAGTGAAGTGTGATAGCTACTCGGGCCACCAATGTACTAACACACGATCACAAACCAATACTTCTCCCACTGTCCTAACTAAAAGGGGAATTAGAATAACTGATCAAAGATTTTAAATATCAGAGAAAGCACTTTTAAAAGATCATTCTTATAGAAGAGGGCAAACGCTACACTGGCTGTCTTTCTCTCCGGCTTTGTTTTGCACAGTGCAAAGATTCATTGAGTTTAAAGACAGCTTTATAGGTTTTAGCTCAGGTCTGGTGCATTAAATGCAAACAAAATGCAAGATAAAATACAAAAAACTGTAATAAGTATGAACTTAAACTTTTGAGTTTTTGTGGCTGAAGTAGTATGTGTTTCAATCACTCAGTGAAAGAACAGTTTTAGACTCATGACACACATGCCGTTTAAACAATATATTAATGAAAATGTTCACACTGTACCTCTCTGGAGCCGGTGGCAGCGCTGTAGTAGATTGTAACAGACATACTGAAGTGCTGAAGTGAGAACAGATAATCTGATGAGGGAACGAAGCACCTGACAGCAGCAGAACGCTGAATCTGAATCAGTGTAGCTAAGTGTAAACTGTGACTACACTTAAGTGTCCAGAGCAGGTGAGCAAGTTCTGACATGGCTTACTTGACAGCCACGCCTCACGTGCTGAGTGAACACACACACACACACACACACACACACACAAACTCCCATACAGTAAATGTCAAATCTTGACGTGGGAGACTTGTTTCAGCAATAAGCTGAACTGCCAAGCAACATTTTTACAGGGTGAAAAAACTGATTACTAGAGCTAGTGGGACAAGTAGAACAAGGAAGTAATATTTTTCTAGAAGAAAATGACTATTAAATACTTACAGTGCATTAAAATATCCTCATGCTTTCTTTCCAGAAAAATATTGTTACAACCAAGTATTCATATTATTTGACAAGGGACTTAAAATGTAGGACCAGAAACTTAAGAAAACATCAAAAAGTAAGAAAATGAAAAAAGTAATTGCAGGAGTCTAAACAGAAGAGCTAAGTAAACACAGTGACAGAGATTTTCTATTTCCTCATTTGTTTTAAGAAAGATGTTCTACACCACAATGTTCTCACTGGGCCAGAACTTAACTCAGATAAGAATCTTTTAGATGATTTTGGTTCAACATTGGTTGAGAACAAAGACTTATTAGAGAAGAATTAAATAATTAAAATTGTAGAGGCCAGTCTATAACTGCAAAAGCTGCAGCTCAAATTAGCAACACGTTAAAGTGGCTTTTTTCCAAATAACACCCTACTGAACTGAATAGAGTGTCTTATTGTTGCACTTTAATGTTATACTTAATATTTTGCATATAATATGAGGTTAGGGACAAAGCCAGGAAGTTGTAAACAAAGTGAGCTAAAATCACCAGATATCTTAGTTGAGCATAAAGCCTGTTTCACAAGTGGGAACAAATCAGTGAAAATATACATTAATACTTGTAAAATATAAACTGCAGGCTGTAATGTATCATCAGAATCTCTGTACAAGATGCAAAAGTGAGTAACCGTGCATTAAAGGTAAACAGTGCATTAATACAACTCCAAGAGCACTGCATCAAATGGTAAGTCTATTTATTTCATTCACTTTTAATGCTAGACTTGTATTCTTAAGTTTACTATGTTTTGCACATGTTGGGTTTGTGAAAATGTGAAGTTTTAATAGTTTTTCTCAGACAAAAATCTTCATTTGTGCATGGGATAGATAGAAAGATAGATAGATAGACAGACAGATAGATAGACAGACAGAAAGACAGTTAGATAGATAGACAGACAGATAGACAGACAGACAGACAGATAGATAGACAGACAGATAGACAGACAGAAAGACAGTTAGATGGATAGACAGACAGACATATATAGATATATAGATAGATAGATAGATAGATAGATAGATAGATAGATAGATAGATAGATAGATAGATAGATAGATAGATAGATAGATAGATAGATAGGGGCCAGTGATAGCTCAGTGGTTAAGGTACTGGACTAGTAAACAGAAGGTTGCCGGTTCAAGCCCCGCCACCACCAAGTTGCCACTGTTGGGTCCCTGAGCAAGGCCCTTAACCCTCAACTGCTCATCGTGTTCCGCTCATTGTGTAAGTCGCTTTGGATAAAAACGTCTGCTAAATGCTGTAAATGTAGATAGATAGACAGACAGACAGACAGATAGATAGACAGACAGATAGACAGATAGACAGGTAGATAGACAGACAGACAGATAGATAGACAGACAGACAGTTAGGTTGATAGATAGATAGACAGACAGACAGATAGAAAGACAGACAGCATGACAATAATAGGTTATAAACCTAGATTAAATGTGAAAATCTGTTTAATATCAACATTTCATTGTTGAAGTGCAGATCAGTATAATACAGTATAATACTGATCTGCACTTCAACAATGAAATGTTGATATTAAACAGAGTCGAGTCTTTAAATTGTACTTTAACTAAAGAAAAACAAAAATGCTGAAAAAGGGAAAAAAACAATAAACATAAAAGTTTAACAACTAATTGTTTATAAACCAGGCGGTGTTTTTTGTGTTCAGGCAGCGTGTAGGACACCTACAGGTCCGGTCCGGTTTAAAACAATGTAGTCGCGGCTGTGACGTCCTCTTTCCACGCTGTCATAGGGACGATTGGGTGAGTCGTAACGCTGGCTGTGAGAATCCGCTCTAAAACTGAACCATCCGACATTAAAATCACTCCAGAGTTTATCAAACATGTACATTACTAACATGTCTTCCTGTCTGTGTGAACATTTCAGAATTTAAAGTCCAACATCCATCGCTAATCTACAATGGCCGAGGAAGGGTGAGTGTCGCTGCTGATACCGCTGTTAGTTACCGGAACGCGGGGGAATAGAGCTACACTCAGCGCTGTGGTGCTGTGGATGAGATGTAGTTTAATAAATCAGTGATTTTTACTTTGTTACGTGTTCTAATGATGTTAGAAGTGATAGATAAATTACCAGATAAGTGGCTCTGGTACTTTGTGTTAGCTGTGTGATTGTGCATGTTGCAGATCAACAAACGACTCGGTGCTTATAACCCTGTTATTAAGAGTCGTTTAACTCTTGTAATGTTTTAATAATGTAGTTTAGAAGTGGAAACAAAAGCTTAATACGATCAAATCTTAAGTGTTTGAAGAGAATAATCCGAAGTTCTTAAAGTACTTACACTAATCAGCCATAACATTAAAACCACCTCCTTGTTTCTACACTCACTGTCCATTTTATCAGCTCCACTTCCCATATAGAAGCACTTTGTAGTTCTACAATTACTGACTGTAGTCCATCTGTTCCTCTGCATGCTTTGTTACCCCACTTTCACGCTGTTCTTCAATGGTCAGGACCACAACAGAGCAGGTATTATTTAGGTGGTGGATCATTCTCAGCACTGCAGTGACACTGACATGGTGGTGGTGTGTTAGTGTGTTGTGCTGGTATGAGTGGAGTTTTTAAATACCGTGTCCACTCACTGTCCAGTTCTACCTAGTCGGTCCACCTTGTAGATGTAAAGTCAGAGACGATCGCTCTTCTATTGCTGCTGTTTGAGTCGGTCATCTTCTAGACCTTCATCAGTGGTCACAGGACGCTGCCCACGGGGCGCTGTTGGCTGGATATTTTTGTTTGGTGGATGATTCTCAGTCCAGCAGTGACGGTGAGGTGTTTAAAAACTCCAGCAGCACTAGCACAACACACACTAACACACCACCACCATGTCAGTGTCACTGCAGTGCTGAGAATGATCCACCACCTAAATAATACCTGCTCTGTGGGGGTCCTAACCATTGAAGAACAGTGTGAAAGGGGGTTAAAAAGCATGTAGAGAAACAGATGGACTACAGTCAGTAATTGTAGAACCACAAAGTGCTTCTATATGGTATGTATGTGTGTATATATATGTATACATACATACACAGACTATATTTATAAATCTGTCCATGACTTGAACTGATGAATCTTGTCATGAATGTAACCATGTGTGTAAAACATAATGTTAAAATCTTAATAAAATAATTGTCCTTTTGTGTTCTAGATAATGTTTATACTAGTTTAGTTGGGCTGATTTCCACCCTGATGATGTGCTGTTTCTTCCTAGACTTAAATCTGATGTATCTGGGTGAAGTCCAAATAGTTTTTAAGAGCTAAACCCCTGATCTATGATGGTTATATATTAGTATGTAGGTAGTTTTTGTTTTAAGCTTCTGTAAGCTCCTTGAAAGGCTTCTAATCCTGTTAAGAGTTGTGCAGTACCAATGCTCATCAGTGGCTAAGTGTATCGAGTGTCCTCGGCTGCTGTGATGACTTCTTGGTCTTTAGTCGGATACCCCTTCACTCTCTTCATGAGTGAGACTTCCAGTCTGAGCAAGCCGATAAAAAAACTGTACATGCTTGACAAGTCGGTAATTTATCCTGTTTTTATTGAATTGAATTAAAAATTCTTATTTTTTTATTCTTTAGCATCGCTGCCGGAGGTGTGATGGATGTGAACACCGCCCTGCCTGAAGTGCTGAAGACGGCACTCATCCACGATGGGCTCGCTCGCGGTATCCGGGAGGCCGCCAAGGCTCTGGATAAGTAAGACCCTCTTATGTACAGAGAGAAGTTCGTTTAGCATCTGTGATGAGAATTTGGCTCCCTCTACTGAACTCTCTGAGGAGAATTCGAGATGTGAATGTGGTTCTTTTGTAAGAACTACATGATACTTGAAAGCTTATTATTACTATTATTTTTTTCATCTCATCAGGCGTCAGGCTCATCTGTGCGTCCTGGCCGCCAACTGCGACGAGCCCATGTACGTCAAGCTGGTAGAGGCCCTCTGCGCCGAGCATCAGATCAACCTCATCAAGGTACCAGGACTTTATTTATGACTATTTCTGCTCGATTTAGGAGATCACGTGTGGCACCTGCTCGTGCTTGTGTGTCCGTGATGACAACTTGGCTCCCTCTACTGAATCCAGTGTGGATATCGCCTTTGTTACCCAATAGTTGCTGAGACACACATGCAGTGCTGCATCTGGAAATTGATTTAGAACTGGATATTCCAGAGACCTTTATTCAAACTAATATACACTTAAAACTTACTTCAACCCAATACGCATGAGAACAAGAGTCCAACAGGCTGCTTAGTGTTAGATTTGAACTACCAACCTTCAGATCAGTAGTCTTATTACAATCACTGCCTTGGTGAGCGTTGTGGGGTTTAAAATGTTCAACAATAAGGTGAAAACTAAACACAACTTGAATTTGAATTGGGTGTTTGGTGTAAATGAAAATGCTTTTTGTTATTTAAGTCATTTTGACATTTTATTTTGATTAAATGTGTTGAACTGTAGTCGGTTCACCTTGCAGAAATGGAAAAGCTCAGCCACAATAGCACTGAATAATGAGTTAGCAGCTTAACATTAAAATCTGGGGGTGCTGGGGACATTCACCGTCTTAGCTTTTTATCTAAAGCGTGCACAACGGTGTCTGACTTCCTGTTATTCGGAGCTTGGTGTGACTCTAGTTTTCCTATTTTCAATCGGAGATAAATGTTGCCAGTTTAACCAGGTTGCTAGTGTGACCTTTTGGTTGGATCCAGCTCATTAGAGCCACTGAAGATTCATATAGGAAATTCCTGGAGCTCCTTGATAGCTTTTTGTAAATGTTCAACACGGTTGATCTACTTGTGCACGCTCTAGTATTACCTGTGATTGTACGCTTATTTAAATTTTAACTGTAGCACCATTAAGTGATCTAGTTTCTAAGAAAGTGTAATTATAGCTTCTCTGTTAAACCAGTGGTCCCCAACCATCGGCTGCAGGTCAGTGGGCTATTTATGCCCGGCCGCACAGAAAGAATAAAGAGATTGCTAGAAAAGCAGTTGTCTTATTGTCATCCCTAGGTCGGAGCAGCGGCTCGTTGCAGCGAAGAAAGCTAATTTTGCATCGTTTGTGAGCTATATTATTAAATCCTCCCTTCCCTGCCGGTCTGTGAAATTATATCTTATATGTAACCGGTCCGTGGTGCAAAAAAAAGTTGGGAAACGCCATGTTAAAAAAATGCAGCCCATACAAAACCTTTCAGTTTCATACTCTAGTAAATTATCATTACAGTTGAGATACCTAAGCTGCTTGAGATTTAGACACTAACCAAAGTGGCAGCAGTTGCTAAGCATGAATTACTGTTAGAAGAGAACATACTCAATTTCACTAACCCCAACACCTTGCCTCCAATCGGCAGGACCTATCTACCTACAAAAGATGGCATTCATGTCGGCCATTCAAACCTGGCGCACTGAAATCTGTTAATAGGAGAAAATGCCTGTCGTCAATCATTCCTTGCACCACTTACAAGAAAACGTTTCGACTGCTCTAAGATCAGCCCCATAAAACAGAACTACTACAATGAAGGCAATTTAAGGGACCTTTTTGAATAGACCCCACATAAAATGATTCTGGACTAAGATACTTTACATCACATACTATAGAGGTTATATTAAGTGTTTAAAAGTAAACAAGCCCTAAATTGGCTTTGTGCTCTCTCCGTTACAGGTTGATGACAACAAGAAGCTCGGTGAGTGGGTCGGTCTGTGCAAGATCGACCGTGAGGGCAAACCCCGCAAGGTGGTGGGCTGCAGCTGTGTGGTCGTTAAGGTGAGATCTTATTTTTTTTAATATGAACTCGGACTTTGATTAGATATTCAACAGGTTTTCATGTAGCCAGGTCGAGTCCAGGCACTGGCTCTCTGTGCCGTGTGGCTGTTTGTGTTTATCCTGGCCAGATAAATTGCCTGGATCACGAGCCTCACGATCCACATGTGATCTACGAGGTCCCTAGAAGGGCAACAATATCTAGCTTTTAAATACTTTATAGGAATTGTGTGGAAGTGCTTGTCTTAGGTACAGAACCTTTATCTCCTTATCACAATTGTTCCCCAGTTCCTACATTTCTGTTGGGATTAATAAAGTTTCTATATTTGATGAATTGTTGGAATAAATACATGTTTTATAAACGGTTAAAAAGGTTCACATACATCATGTTTATGTTAGAATTGAGTGAGTGGAAAATATTTTTGTAGGATTGAGCAGCAAGGATATAGATTCTAAGTTTGTGCTTGTAATGTATAAAACATTTATAAGCTTTAGTAATTTAAGTGTTTAATTTCAGATCTTTATTCTTGTTTTAAATGTTCAGACATTTAAAGCATGTGTAAACTTTTTCGGTTTGTGTTATTGGAGGCTAAAGGTCTGAGTATCATTGGTCTGCTTTTGGGTTATCAAAACACCCCAAGTCTGCTTTCTTTAAGCTAGTGTTTCACCGAGCTGTACATTTATTCCAGTTCTGTACTCAATACAGGTTGTGGATTGAAAGTTATGAGTTATTATTAGTATTTTATTTTAAATGTTGGTTGTTTGACTTATCTAACACACTTTGCTCTTTGAATTTCTCTCCGCAGGATTATGGCAAGGAGTCTCAAGCCAAGGATGTCATCGAGGAGTACTTCAAGTCAAAGAAATAAGGGATCTAATAAAAGATTTTGAAGGAATTTATGTGGTGGCTCTTTATTTATTCTTTTTGTTCCCAGAGATTACTCTTCTGTCTTCAGTTTGGATATTCCTTAGGAAAACAATTAATTAAATCTTATCCAGGCTTATTTTTCCTCTATTTTTCCTCATGAAGACTTAGTAATGGGAGTTTGGCAGGTTTCACTGTGTGGGGTAAAAAAAAAAAATCAAAACAGTTGAGCATTAACACAATGCAGAGTTTACTGCCATGAATGATGCAGGTTCTGCATAGCACCACTAAAATACTGATGAGAACTTGATTACAGAATCGGGTGGCTCGATGGGTCAGTGGGTAGCACTCTTGCCTCTCAGCGAAAAGGTCCTGGGAATCGAACCCTTTTAGTTTGGAGTTTGCATGTTTTTCGTGTGTCTGTGTGGGTTTCCTCCCACAGTCCAAAGACGTGCAAGTGATGTGAACTGGAGATACAAAATTGTACATGACTGTGTTTGATAAACTTGTGAACTGATGAATCTTGTGTAACGAATAACTGCAGTTTGCAGACATCTGTCATGAATGTAAAACATGATGTTAAAATCCAAATAAATTACAGGTCTAGAAGCATGTATCTTCCCCTGCCAGGAAATGGCCTATGAGCTGTCTTGATGTTAAACCATCATTATCTAAATTGTTATTTTGGTCATTGTATGCATGAGTTTTCTTTCAAGCATGCGAAGGGTGGCTTAGCTATCCTTAACTCTGGTCTCACCAAGAAAATGTTTAAAAATATTTTAATTGCATTTTATTACTTTCTTGGGACTATAGTAACAACGAACCATATTTTTAATAAGTCTTTATCGAACAGTTGAAAAGATCACAAAAATTATGCAACTTTAATGGATTTTTCAGCTCTAGGCTTCAAATTCCTTTCAAATGTTCTCCTCGTGTCTGTGTGGGTTTCCACTGGGTGCTCCGTTTTTCTCCCACAGTCCAAAGACGTGCAAGTGAGGTGAATTGGAGATACAAAATTGTCCATGACTGACTGTTCGATATAACCTTGTGAATTAATTAACCTTGTGTAATGAGTAACTATTGTTTCCTGTCATGAATGTAACCAAAGTGTAAAACATGCTGTTAAAATCCTAATAAATAAATAACTGAGCTTCAAATTGACATATATGTTAGGAATGCTGTTTTAAGTGTTTAAGCAGACCATTAAAGGGTTAAGTGTGTCTTTCCATATGCCTTCTAAACACCCTGCCTGCTCTCTTACCTGTTAATTTAACTACCATCCGTCTAACATTCATGTTTCTGGGGTGGGTTCTAATGTTTTGGTGAATATGCTGATTGGGGTGAGGATGCTAGTTGGAGAGGAAGTCATGGATGACCACCTAGAAGTTACTTATTTTTAAAACAGCCAATAAAAGTATTCTAAGCTCTACTGTTTCATTTAGTTCTGAGTTTTTGTACTTGTTTTCTGTAGTGTTCTGTGCTTTTTTGGGGGTGCCCCATCTTAAAACTGATTATCTAAATGATACAGCGAACAGTTTATGTATGATTCACTCAAGTATTGACATCTGTATTTAGATTTTTAGTCATGTCAGTTTCCATCGATGACTTTTGATGTCTTGAACCGTAGATTTTGTAATGGCTGTGAAATTTTGAACCCAGTTTAAGCCCCCGTAACTGTTGTGCTTATTTAAAGCCGTTCTTTCAGGAAGCACAGATCCAGCCCTAATAAACTTAATTTCTACCCATGAGTTCCTCTAGACCTCACATCTTTATACAGAAGACTCATGGAATATTCAGTTTTAGTTGAAGTCTTTGTTCATCTACATACAATTTTAAAATGAACAGAAAACACACAGCACAGTTTATAAGGCACAACAAATCATTATACACATATTTCTTTGCCAAAAACTTACAAAAAACAAAATGGAAAAAAACCCACTTGTGAACACGTAGTGTCTTCCATGTTAAACGTTACTGTAAAACAATGTACACGGGTTATTCAGTAATCTATGATAGATTGTACAGCTATGTGGGTTTATAAGTGGGGAAAAGCTTCTCAGGACGCTACAGCATGAAGACGAACGTCCTCAGAATTACGTGGAACATGAAGTGAAAGCAGATTTACAGAGAATGAAACGTAGTGTGCTGATTATGTAAGACATGTTATTGTGAGCGCTTGATGAGCCCCGGACAGACTTTAGAAGTCTTTAAGACAGTGCAGAGTTCTCAGAAGCCAGAGAAATCATTAAAAAGACAACGATACACAACCTGACGGACACGAGACTGCAGTGTACTTTTCTTAAATAGTTGTACAAAAAGAGGCCTATGATACAGCGGGCGAGTGTTACAGGTACTCGAATTCCAGTGCTTGGTGAAGGGCGAGCAGGTCCGAGTGGCTAGATATCCGCCAGAACGGCATGTTGTGCTGCGGACAGACAGAAATATTGATTAAATAATGTCTGTGTGACAGAAATGCTCCACAAACCAAGCATGATGCTAGACACTGCATGACCAAATGTATGTGAACACTGGGCATTAATATTTAGATATAATAATAATCTGGCATCCAGCGGAAGTTCTACTACATTTTACATCATGACTGCAGGGATTAATTTCCATTGTGACACTAGTGAGGTTTTGCAGTCTGGGCCTGCAGTCAGTGCTTATATTCATCCATAACGTGTTGGATGGATTTAAAGTTGGAATCAAACCATTTCTCAATGAGCAGGAAGCCATTAGCATCCTAAAATAAACGGGTCACAGAAAACTGCAAAGCTGATTGATGATTCTCTGTAACGTCACTGTTTGATGTAGTTTTATTTCCTTCAGAAACTAAATCTAAATCATCCTTCATCCAACACCACTTTAAAGTTGACTTTATGCTTTCAAAACAGTCAAACTCAGGTGGCCAGTTTCCACTGCTCCATAGTCCACTAGCGGTGTGCCTTACACCACTCCAGCCAGCACTTGGCATTTTAAATGTAAATCTTAGTCTGAGCAGTTTGAGTAGGCGGCTCCTAACTAAGCTGTAGTTGCTACTACACGTTTGGTGAACTTCATGTTTTGGAAAGGTGGCATTCTCTATAACGGTGCCACCTTAAAAATCATTACGATTAATTTTATGCACCTGTTAGCACTAGCCGTGGCTACAGTAGCTCTAAACACTAATTAGACTGTGTGTCCACAAACATTTGGTTATGAAGTGCATGTCATTAAACCCCTTCAATCCATTATTCATATTATTCATGCAATTCTAAATATCATATTAAGCTGTAACAACTTAACAGACTTTTAAATAATCCTGTGTGTGTAATCTTAATAACAATAATAACAAAGCTCTAATGTCACTACAAGCCCAACACTCAGTTACAGACACAAACAGCTCACAATGTACCCACGATTAAATATCAATAAAGGGTTTCTTCAAAGGCTTTTAAGTTATTGTTTATTTGCCCCCAGATTTTAATTTGGCTGTTTTCCATGCATTAAATTACATTACATTTTACTGTATATTAAAACTAGCAGTTTGGTATAGATTTTAATTCCAATCCTTTTCACCATTAGCTGTTTGATATACTGTATGTGTATATATGCCAGTCAATGGGGTGGCTGTGTGGTGCACTTTGGTATGCAAGCCCATTACAGCTGTGATCCAGGGTGCTCAGATGTGCCGGTCGAGCATCTGCATAGACATTGCACAGCCTAGCCACTTGTTAGTGCCCTCTTAATGCCTATCTCAAGACCAGACAGAAATAGCAGGGTTGGGTCAGGAAGGACGTTCGGCGTCAAGTCAATGAATCTGTTTTTTATTCTAGATTGTAAACATTCACAAGGCATCTTTAATAATATGAAATCATCATTAATGTGCACTTTATATGTATATGGTGTATATGGTAAAATTTATACTGTACATCAAACCCTGAATGTGTTACAGCAAAGCTAACCGGGTTTATCTTAAAAGCCTTTTGCAAACCCTTTATTTCTCACAGAATACGCTGGTGAGATACAACCCCAGTTCCAAAAAGATTATCACAGCAGGTAACATGCAGATAAAAACAAGAAGTGATTTATTAACTTTTACAGCCATTTAATTGAAAACAACACAAAGAAGTCTCATCAATGTTATTGATTTTTGTAAATATATGCCAATTTTAACAAAAAACTCAAGAATTTACCTTTAAGGAGTGATCAAAGTTCCCTTTGGGGACACCCTGCAATATGGGACAGTGGTAGCCTAGTAGGTAGAGCTCTGGGTTATTAATCAAAAGGTTGAGAGTTTAAATTCGGGCTCTGCCATGCAGCCACTGTTGGGCCCTTGAGGAAGGCCTTCAACCATTTTGGCTCCAGGGGTGCTGTACAATGCCTGACCCTGTGCTCTGACCCCAGAGACCAAACAAGCTGAAGAAAGAATGTTGTTGTACTGTACACGTGTATATGTATAATGACAAATAAAGGCCTTCTTCTTATTGTTCTTATAAAATATCTTGTCTCATCTTCATGCTGTTTTCAGTTAAATACAGGTCATTTGCTCTCTGTTTTGAACTACATTTGAACCCAGTACTGAAAAATGCTGGTTAGAAACTGTAAAACACACTGTTTTGCAGAACAAAGGCATTTAATAGTGTGCTGCAGAAGTGGATGCTTAAACACAATGTCAGACTTTTCACGGGTTCCTACATCAGCTCTAGAAGAGATGCAGGCCTCGGTTCTCTATGTGAGAAAAGCTACAGGATGTTTGGCAGGTTGCAGAGATGCAGGAGGAAAAGCAAAACGCACTGTTCACCATCACCAGCATTTCAACACAAAACATGGAAACAACACAGTCCAAGCTGGCGGTGGGTCGGTCTGAGCTATATAAAGCACTGCTGGAGCACACACAGGGGGAAAAGTCCAGTTTTATGGTTTTTTTTGGGGGAAGAGGGGTCACACATTGCTTCTGGGTTACGCAGGTTGGTGGTGGTTACCTTGGTAGCTGCCTGCTCCTCTTCCACACCGTCCCCAACAACAACATACACTACCTTCCTGCCAAACCTTTGTATAATGCGCTCAAAGCAACTCTCTTTGCCTGCAATAATAAACAGGGTTAAAGGTCAGAGGTGGACGGGCGGAGGCGGTGAAATTACCTGGCTGGCCGCGTGCTCCTCATCACGCCCATCGCCAATCACTACATATGTAATGTTAGTGCCAAACCTGGACACTATGCGCTCAAAACAGCTCTCTTTACCTGCGGAGAACACGGCAGCGCCTTAAGCTCGTGCAAACAAACAGACCACTGACACACACACAAGGTTCACAGTCATGCAAGGATGAGAGACAATGTTCTTCTTATGAAGCCGTTTACATCTTTATCCTCATTAAATTAGAGGATACACTTAAGTGCCTGAAAAACTTGTACACCAGACTAATACTTGGTAGTTCCCTCACAGGAGTGTTGGACAGCAGAAATATGATGGGGCACGGACCCCACAAGCTTACACAAATATTCTGCAAGCAATGAACACCATATGTTCTGCAGAACGGACCACAGGATTTCTGTAATCCACAGTGTGTTGCATAATGTTGAGATCTGGTGACTTAGGTGGGAATGGCAAAACCCCAAACTCAGTCGAGTGTTCCTCTAACCATAATTTGGCGTCTCTAGACGTGTGTGGTGGTGCATTGGCCTGACGGTAGAGGCCAAACCCATCAGAATGAAGGCAGGACGTTCTGGAACTGGTGTAACTCAGAATGGAGGCACACACCGCTTTCACCTGTCCGAGACGTATGTAGACAAACCAGGGGTCCCACTGAATGCCTGCTACAGCAGCCGCTACAGTCCCCTGTTGTACCCGTTTATCTGGCACTTCAGTGTATATAAAAAGTGCTGATGTTCTCTTGACATGACGGCATCTAACATTTATTACATGGCAAAGTTACATTAAAACCACACCAAAACAAAATGTCATGGATAAAAGGTCAAATTAGAGTAGAATCATGCCTGAGTTACATTTTGCTCTTAAGCAATAATTGCCTTAGTAGTAACATTTCAAGGATAAATTATGAATGGATTAATTTTTTTTTAGAAAGGTCAGAAAAATGTTGTATTAATTTGCAATGACCCTTCCTTCAGTAGAACTAACATTGACCTCCCTCACTGTAGAGATTAATCATGAATCCAGTTCATTTACAATTTTGACTTTGAATAATGCAAGCAATTAAGGGTTAAGAACCTTGCTCAGGGGCCCAACAGTAGCAACGTAGCAGTGGTGGGGCTTAAACCAGCGATCTTCCGATCACCAGTCCAGTAGCTTATACCCACTGAGATACTACTGCCCCAAATCATTCAGTCAAGTTCCAGTCTCTTGATTTTAAGTGAAATGGATGGTATGCGTCAACGCTTTTATCCTGGTCAGGGTTGCGTCAGGTCCCTTTTCACCAAAAAACACTAGATGCAGGGCAGGAACACCCTCCATTCCATCACATTCAGCAAACCCCAATGCTTTTTATGCTCAATATTCAGAAACTCCCTCAGTTCCCCCTACATCATTAATACAGCAGTACATTCAGAGCTTAGCCCGTTGTGTAGAATTGTGAATGTCCTGTGTACTGGTGACTTACCTATTTTGGTAGCGCTGTAGATGTTCTCGATAGGAAAAGCAGAACCCAGGCTGTACAGCAACACTTTAGCAAGCGCTGGTATTAACTGTGTTGTGGTCACCAACACGTTAACACAGTTACTCCTGGAAAAACAAACAACCTCTGTTACACAGGGTTTCGGTAGGGGACTAGCATCATGCAAGTAAAGTTTGGCTCTTGCAAGAGTATAATGACAACATGAATAGATTTGTTCTTTGTATCTACAGTACATGTATGTATTCTTCTATACTGCAGCCAGGTGAGGTGACAAAGCAGAAAACAAGAAAACCTGCATTAATCAGCCTTATTTTACTTATTTATATACAGAAATATAATTTTTGACACTGGTGTTAAAGTGGAAATGTCTTTCGATTCACCCCACGTGCTTTACTTAGGGTACAATGTTTAGACCCTGATGAGTGATTTTGATTCTCCAAGGCTGATTCAAATCATGACTGGCTGTATTGAATCATTTACATTTTCAGCATTTAGCAGACGCTTTTATCCAAAGCGACTTACACAATGAGCTGAACACGACGAGCAATTGAGGGTTAAGGGACTTGCTCAGGGACCCAACAGTGGCAACTTGGTGGTGGCGGGGCTTGAACCGGCAACCTTCTGCTTACTAGTCCAGTACCTTAACCACTGAGCAGGTTAATTACTTTTCATTGTATTGACATGTATTGGAAGACAGACCTGGAGCTGATAATCGACAGAGACTTGAGTGCAGTGGTGAGCCAGGAGTCTGTGAGAGCCTCCACCTCGGCCCTGAGCTGAAGCCACGCGTCTCTCTTCGCCGGCCCCAAAAGCCCTAAAAATGATTTCACACATTAAAAAAAAAGAGGCTAAAAGTAAAATAGATCAATAAAAATAAGAGAAATGGGAAGGTGAGAAACGGCATCATGGTAAATGGGAGATGAAAAATGGGAACTGGAACTGGGGGAATCCAAAACTTAAATACTGGAAAACTGGATAGTGGGGAAACAAAATAAAATAATGACAATTTTGGAAATTGATAAATCAGATATTCATTCATTCTCTTCTACCACTACTTTATCCTGATCAGAGTTGCTGTGGGTCTAATTAATTCGGCAAAAGGCAGGAAACACATTCACTAAGGGCTATTTTATGCTAACTGTACACAGAAAGGACCCTGCCCATTCAGCTGGGGAATCAAACCCAGGCCCTTCTTGCTATGAGGCAACAAACAGTGCTACCCCCTTACACCACTGTGCTGCCCTGAGCTTAGCTACAGTATCGTTCTACCTTGTTTAAGCATCCTGTAAACTGGGTTCATTTTTAAATCTCGCAGGTACGGGGCTCCACCCGAGTGTTGGTAAGGAATCTTACCGCCCACGTTGTTTTTATAGGTGCAGTACAACTCTTTGACCCGTCGGTAGCGGAAGGCGAGCTTCCTCATCCAGTCCACTCCACCCCTCACGCCTGTGGCTAAGCAGAGACTGGCACTGGTCGCAGCTGCATGGAAGCCATCGGTGGCAAAACTGTAAGTACTGTTAATGATAAAAACAATCCAAGATTCACACGACATGTCATGAATACAGGCAGAAATATTTATAATCTAATACAAAATTAATATAAACAATAATATAATGTGGGATTGTGTAAGCAGATGTTTAACTGTGGACAACTGTGTTTGTGTGTGTATTTACATGTGTACATGTGGGAGGCTGTGTGTATGCATGTGTGTGTGTGCGTACATGTGGGAGTGTGTGTTTTTGTGTGTGTGTGTATGAACGTGGGAGGTTGTGTGTGTATGTGTGTTTAGATGCAAGTGTGTGTAGATGTGTGTGTGTGTGTGTCGATGTGAGTGTGTGCGTTTGTACATGTGAGAGTGTGTGTGTTTTTGAGTGTTTGTGTATGAATGTGGGAGGTTGTGTGAGCAGATGTGAGTGTGTATGTGTGTTTAGATGCGAGTGTGTGTAAGATGTGTGTGTGTGTACATGTGGGAGTGTGTGTTTTTGTTTGTGTGTATGAATGTGGGAGGTTGTGTGAGTAGATGTGAGTGTGTGTATGTGTGTGTGTGTGTTTAGATGTGAGTGTGTGTGTGTTTAGATGTGTGTGTTTACATGTGTGAGGCTGTGTGTATGCATGTGTGTGTGCGTGCATGTGGGAGGTTTTGTGTGTAGATGTGAGTGTGTATGTGAGTGTGTGTGTGTGTATGCATGTGGGAGGTTGTGTGTTTAGATGTGAGTGTGTGTGTGTGAGTGTGTACCTAAGGTCCTGTCCATTATCGTCTGACGATACATCATCAATGTGCACCTGATCACATTCCTGTAATGGACACACAACACATCTTTCTAGAGATCCACCAGGGGGCAACAAAGCATCTCTTTCTCTCACTCTCCCCACACACACACACACACACACACACACACACACACACACACACACACACACACACACTGGAGTGGTCTCATAGTAGAAGAGCTGGATGTCCAGTCAGAAAAACTTTATTAATTTGCAATAACATAATAATAAGTAATTAAGGGTTAAGGGCCTTGCTCAGGGGCCCAACAGTGGATACTTGCCAGTGGTGGGGCTTAAACCAGTGAACTTTTGAACACTAGTCCAGTACCTTATAACCACTGAGATACCACTGCCACAATGCCCCAAATCATTTAGTCAGGTACCGTTCTCTTGATGCACTCCAAACACACTTGCAGGTTTGTGATGTAAATGACGATGTAAGATTTTACCTCTAAGTCGTTGAAGAAGAGATGCGTGTCTGCAAGGTTGAAGATCATCTCCTCCATTCTCAAACCAAGTGTCACCGCCATAGGAGCGTCCTGCACAGAAACAGTGATCAGGAATTACATCAGGAACTCCTCTCTGTGTCAAGGTCGATTTTTACAAAAAAATATGCAAGAGACCCCCCCCCCATGCATATTTTAAAAGCTATTGAAATTATTAATATGCTGAATACTTTAAATGCTATTGAAGTTATAAACAAAAATCTTTTTTATTATGTAAAAAAGGGTAAAAGTGTCAGTATAAGAGTTGTAGTATGTAATGTGGGTTACACTTGATAAAATACAACTTGTTTTAGAGCAATTTGATAAATATTTTAAAAGCTATTGAAGTAATTAATATGCTGAATACTTTAAATGCTATTTAAGTTATGAATAAAGATCTGTTTTTTTTATTATGTAAAAAAGGGTAAAAATGTCAGTATAAGAGTTGCATTTTTTTTTATAAAAAAATTGAAAATGTGTGTGATATCAAAAGCTGTTATAAGTATTTGCAAACAGATCCTAGTACAACAGTGATTACTATTCTAGTGGGAAGTCCAGTTCTACTGTTATCCCGACGTGTAGGTCCATGGACCAATGGGGAGCACTTGGTTGTGTCCATCAGAGACCTTGTTGTTGTGTCCATCAGTAAAAGTAGTTATGGGCAAAGGGACAGAGGCCCCATTTTTGACTCACAGTGTGTAATCACCTCCAACATTAGGCGGCATTATTTTGGACATTAAGTAAGTAGTTCTTTACATTTCCTAGTATTTAATTACCTTCCTCCTAGTGTAAAACTCCAAACAGAAAAACAAATGCAAATACAAATGACTGTGAAATGAGAAATGTAATGAGTACGCATGATTACTTAGAGGTGTGTCTTACCCAAGAGTTAGAAATCATTGTAAAAATAACTATATTATTTGTTTATTTATCTATGTATTTTTTTTAATTTTCTATTCCCCCCCCCCCAATTCCCCCCCCCAAATCTAGTCATGTCTAATTACCCTGATTGCTTCCTCTATACTGATTTGACGCTTCACCGCCGACTGAGGACGCCTCTCAACTGATATACACCCCCTCCGGCACGTACAGTCAGTACAGACTGCATTTTTCACCTGCACGAGTCGAGTTCATACACTGACGGGCACTGTGCACGGAGGGCCACACCCCCATCAGCATTATTCCTCATTCCTGTGCAGGCGCCATCAGTCAGCCAGCAGGGGCCGCAGTTGCACCAGTTATGAGGACCTATGATCCGACTTTTTACCCTCTAACCCTGAAAAACAGCCAGTCGTTGTTCATGCTGCTGCCCAGCCCAGTCGGAAAGGCAGAGCTGAGATTCGATACGATGTATTCGAAACCCCAACTCTGGTGCGCTAGCGTACTATACAGCTGCGCCACCTGAGCGGCGTAATAACTATATTATTTTTAAAGGCAACTAGGGCTCAGTGGGTAGCACTGTCGCCTCACAGCAAGAAGGTCATGGTGGGGTCCCCAGGTCCAGGTCCTTTCTGTGTGGAGTTTGCATGTTCTCCTCCCACAGTACAAAGACGTGCAAGTGAGGTGAACTGGAGATACAAAATTGTCCATGACTGTGTTTGACATTAAAGACGTAAAGAGATGAATCTCGTGTAAGCAGTAACTACTGTTCCTGTCATGAATGTAACCAAAGTGTGTAAAACATGATGTTAAAATCCTAATAAATAAATAATAAATAAAGACTACAGAAAGTTTTGGTATTGCTGGTTGAACATTCAAACTTGCAGACTATTTAAAACATTTAAAACATCAGTCACTTTTGTGACCCCCTCGGGAACTGCTCTTAAGGAATTTTACTGTTTTTTGTGCCCCCCAACACCGGAATGAAATTTACGCCCTCGGATTTACTAAATAGTTTAGCTAGTTTACCAGCTGAGTGCAGAATCTGTACACATGTTAATGTAGGGAATGTAAACTCCACAGTATCAGTGTGTTTACGTCAGATACCAAAAATGTTCTTGTGAATTTAGTTTTTTATGGATGAAAAAAACAACCAGTAATTTATAATCCTAGTTTTAATCCTAGTTTAAAATTATCCTGCCATTTTTAACCGCGCAGACAAATCGATGTGTGTGCCGTCTCCAGCTCCGGCTCCGTCCTATACGCTACGTCTCCCACTTTAAGCAGATGATGACAGACACCCTACACTTGTTTCAACCCGACACACAGAATGGGCTAAACTCACGGAGCACACAGAGCGTGGTGGGATGCAGAGGGGAGCAGAGTGGGGGAAGAAATAAGGAAAATCGGGGAGGGGGTTACGAGAGAGAGAGAGAGAGAGAGAGAGAGAGAGAGAGAGAGAGAGAAAGATTCTCAGCTGTAAAAATCATCACATGTAGGTTGGCTGCCAGTTTGCTGACTGGCTCAAAGTGGAGAGCCAGAATAGAAAACACACACACACACACACACACACACACACCTACACATACATTCCTGACGTCTACAAATCTAATCTGTTTTGTCTGTGGTTTTAAATGCTTTATCTGAAGGTTACCTACATTAGGTCTTCATAACACATTCATAAGCACTGCATAAAGAATACATGTTAATATGTGAGGGTATTCAAATAAAAACACTTTTTTTAAATATAACGATATAAAATACAACCTTATAATTAAGACCTGCTTCACCTGAGTATGTTGTTTAAGTGATTTTAGTCCAGGGTAAATAAATAAATGTTATAAAGTGTTATAACTTATTACAACTCCAGCATGGTCGCTGGTGCCAGATGGGCTGGTTTGAGTCAGAAAGTGCTGATCTGAAAAGTTCCTGCACAACAACCTCGAACATTTACAAAGAATGATATGAAAAAGCAAAAACATCCAGTGAGTTTCAGTTCTGCCCTGTTGGAGCGAAGGTGGATCACCCAGTATTCATATGTGCATGTGTGTGTGTGTTTGTGTGTGTTTTTAGTTGGTGTGTGTGTATGCATGCTGTAGTGTGTTTAGGTGTGTATGTGTGTGTGTATGCATGTGGTAGTGTGTATAGGTGTGTATTTGTGTGTGTTTGCTTGTGGGAGTGTTTTGTGTCTATAGATGGAAGTGTGTGTGTGCATGTGGAATTTTGTGTGTATGCATGTAGACGTGTAAGTGTGTTTAGGTGTGTGTTTGTGTGTGTATGCATGTGGGAAAGTTTTTGTTTGAGTAGATGGGAGTGTGTGTGTGTTTAGGTTTGTGTTTAGATGTGAGTATATGTTGTGTGTGTGTGAGTGGGTGTGTTTTTGTGTGTGCATGTTGGAGTGTGTGTTTGTGTGTGCGTATCTGTGAGTGTATAAGTGTGAGTTTGTGTGTGTGTATGTGTTTAGATGCGAGTGTGTATTTTTTATGTGTGTGTGTGTAGATGTGTGTTGACGTGGGAGGCTGTGTGTGTGCATGTGGGGATGTGTGTTTGTGTGTGTGCATGTGGGAGTGTTTGTGTAGATGTGTGTGTATATAGATGTGAGTATATAGTGTGTGTGTATGTTTGTATGTGTGTAAATGTGAGTTTGTGTGTGTGTAGAAGTGAGATATGAGTGTGTATGTGTGTGTGTGTGTGTCTGTGTGAGTGAAAGTGAAACAGCCCATACAGTGACTCTGATGAAGTGCCTGAGACGGCCGGTGCTGCTGCTCCTGCTGCCGGTGCTGGACACAGTGGACACAGTGCGGTCAGAAATAGCCCCTCAGGCTGGGAATAGATGCAGCTGTCTCCACAGCTCTCACACAACCGGCCACAAGAAATGAGTGAAGGTGTGAAAAGAGGCCAGAACCTTTCTTACGTCCACTGAGACCCACTGTCAGAGAACTCAACAACATCACTGACCGCACCTCCACTTACGTCCAGCAGCTTCCCACCAAAACCACCAGCCACTGACCTCATAGCTGATGGCCAGCACTGCAGAGGGGCTGAAATGTGTGTGTATGTGTGCAGAGTCCTCAGGATTCTTTGTTCTTTGGCTACTCTGGTGCCTTTCCATGTTTTAAATACATGCAGAAGGTAGATTGGCTGCTTTAAATAGACATTAGATGTGAGTAAATGAATTTGTGAAAGTGTTTCCAGGTGGCTTTGGATCCACTGTGACTACAATCAGGAAAAAGATCAATCATGATTTTTTTTTAAATTCATTTGTTTTCTGTTTTACCACCAATTTATCCTGGTCAGGGTCTCAGTGGGTCAGATTCACTGGGAAAGGAAAATAGCCATGCTGTGAGAACAAGCTCACCTAGATATAGACCTTACGTGTATGTGTGTGTGTGTGTGTGTGTATTTGCTTAAGTGTGTATGCATGTGGGAGTGTTCTTGTGTGTGTAGATGTGACAGATGTAGGAAGGAAACCGGCGCACCCGAAGGAAACCCACACAGACACAGGGAGAACATGCAAACTCCACACAGAAAGGGATTGAACCCAGACCCTTCTTGCTATATCAAGAACTGATGGGAACACTGATGGATCCTAACATACATAAGACTGGTGTATATATGGAATATGTTTATGTATCATTTTATATTAGTACATATAAGGTACTGGGGGGCAGGTTTTAAGCATACATGAGTATTTGGAGGGTGTAACTCAGCCTTGGTTTGCATCCCCCCCCTTCATCTCCTAATAAAATCCTACCAATTGTGATATTTGTGCAATGACATATAGATAATATATATGTAAAGAGGGAAGAAAATACCTTTCCATATTTCTGTGCGTAGGATCCGGTGAGAAGTGAATGGAACACAATGATGGTTTCATCCAGATCCCAAACGAAGACCCTCTATAACACACACACACACACACACACACACACACACACACACACCATTCAGTTCTCAAAGTTCCTGCACAGTTCGCCTGTTAATGAACATTATTAGCTATAAGCAGAGAAGATGATGTACGTCTGTACCTCTAGATCGCTGTCAGGAGGTGGGGAGGGGTTGTTCTTCCTGCCGCGCCCCCTGGCTTTAGACCCGCCCCCGCGACATGTCCGGTCGTCCAGTTCCTTAATGGGTGTGGAAGGACTCTGCCCCGCCTCAAACTCTCCTGAAAATGTGCAACACACATCATTTACGTTGGATATTTTATTCATGTGAGTCAAGCAAGAATTAGATGAGGGCCTTAAACCCATGAACTTCTGATTGATATCACAGTATTTTAACCAGCAGCCACTGCACCATTGGATGCTGTGTCAAACTGGAGGGGATGACCCTTAAGAGCACATTAAAAGCCTTAAACATTACACCCTTGGCATAGATATCATATGGCAGTGCTAGCTCAACGGTTAAGATACTGCACTGACAATCAGAAGGTTGCTGGTCCAAGCCCCACCACCACCAAGTTGGCATTCTTGAATGCCACTGCTTGATTTAAATTCAGTCATAATTGTAAGTCGCATTGGATAATAAATATCACCAAGCCGTTCTCACCTGGGTGCATGTCGGGAGCCTGTCCTGTTATGATGGGTGTAGGATCCTGTAACTGGTAACTGGAGGTGGAACCAGTGCTGTCCAGCGTGCTGTTGGTTGTCATATAGGAGCCGTATGAGGAGGCAGAGTAATATTGTGCATACTGGTTCTGCCCGAATGCTGTATACGAGGAATAATCCTGGAGTAAACAAGCACACACACCAAACAAACACAACAAAGTCAGCACTCAGATTTATAAATTAAAGACCTCAGTTAAAATCAAACGTGTACCCCTCTCCCAAGCTGGTTTTCCCATGGTGAGAGGTAATATGAGAGAGTGAGAGTAATAAAGAGAAGAACAAAGCGTTCTGGCCTGAACACAGCGAGCATTTGATTTGAGTTTTTATGAATCCTGTGGTTTTCCTTTATCTCAGAGTGGACATCATCCACACGTGCACAACACTGTCGTCTGTTTTAGACCAGACGCCTTTAAACCTGTCGCTACGTTTGTCTCTCAGCACAGGAACGATGCAGTAAAAACGCTCAGCTACACTGCGCTCTCTTTTTAATTCCAACTCATTTCCCCATCTCTCCATCCTCAAGAGTGTTAAGATGCCTTTATATAAGACTCCAGCTACAACTTGTTTGTTTACAAAGTCACATTCATCATGGGAAAATCCTCTCTTAGTCCTCTTCTCTGGTTGTAGGTCTAATACCAAACGCTTGTAAGAGGGTAAAAGTAGTTAAACTCTCCTAAAAAAGAGCAACACACAGCATTTACGTTTGACCTTTTATCCAAGTGAGACAGAACATAATTCAAGCAAGTGTTAGATAAGGGCCTTAAACCCATGAACTTCTGATCAATAGCGCTGTATGTTAACCATTAGCCACCACTGCCCGATAGATGCTGTGTCAAACTGAAGGGAACGACCCTTAAGAGCACATTAAAAGCTTTTAATTGTTACAGCCTTGGCACAGATATCTCAGCTCAGCGGTTAAGGTACTGCACTAATAATCAGAAGGTCGCTGGTTCAAGCCCCACCACACCAAGTTGCTTGAATTAAATTCAGTCGCTTGTAAGAGTGTATAGAAGGCGACATGGTCGCAAAAAGGGTAACACTGTCACCTCAGAGCAAAAAGGGACTGAGTTTGAATCAAGCCAAGGTCCTTTCTGTGTGGAGTTTGCATGTTCTCCCTGTGCATGGGTTTCCTCCGGATGCTCCGGTTTCCTCCCACAAGTCCAAAGACGTGCAGTCAGACCAACTGGAGCTCTGAGAAACTGACCTACAATATGTGTGTGTGAATGTGTGTGTGTGTTTAAAAAGCACAAATAAAAAGTTCTAGCCTATGTAAGAGTTCGGGATGTATGCACTGCTGGAGCCATGTATACCCACCACGGCTGTATAGTTATACTTGTATATCTACGGTATCAGTACCTGTTGTGCGTTGAAGTTGGCGGGGTTGGAAACAGAGTTGTTGGTGGTGTACAGACCAGGGGAGGTCGTGAACCCGGACGCTGGTGAGACAAAAAAAGGCTGTTACAAATGTTCCTCAGCTCAAACCAGCCATGTTGGCAGGACCTGGTAATCAACTTTTCATTACTCACACATCTATCTGCAGGCTGGACTCCAGCTATTGTGCTGGTCAGATCTAGTCTGTAATTACCTGGCATCTGATAGGGCGAGTAGGCCGTCTGTCCGGGCTGGGGGGTGGTGAACCCCGGGCTGTAGCTCAGGCCTGATTGGAGGGTGGACTGAGTTTGGGCTAGGCCCCCTTCTGTCTTTATTCCTGGTAACATTACACCCAGATCTGCTGAAAACAGATTATTAACAACATATTATTAATAGTAGACAAGCAGAACAATTATAACTAGATCCAGTCGCTGATAGAAAATAATAGAGAGGTTGTGACAATCCAGGGTCACTGGAAAATGGGTGCGTGACTGTCGGTGAACTTGTCCCCAATGTGGTTCCTACATTATTTTGAGGGGATTCTAATTGTTTCAACCCCCCAAAACATGCAGAATGTGGACTGCCCCAGTGCAAGGTTGTAATCACAATATACACTGGGAGGACACACACTCCCTTAATATTCGGATTTGCTCAAAATGTCTAATATATTAATTCATTTATTGTCTGTTTTACCACTGTAAACCCCCCACCCACCCACAATATACTGATGTAAACATTATAAACAACCTCATTCCACTCTTAGCTTTGTGTAATGTTTGAATCCCTCCGTGTTCCCATCAGTTGTTGACATGGCAGAAATTTATGGACCCAGATTTAGTACCTCAAGTGTTCAATTCATGGCTGTAGCCTTACCCTAGTAAATAAATGAATGACTGTCTGCCCTGAGTTTCGGAGTGACGTTGGACTAAGTGCATCCATAGACAGGATGAAATGGTCAGTAAAAATGGACATAGTAAGGACCTGTAAAACATCCTAACAAATGCTTAAGGTCAATAATGCCTCCTGACTAAATCAGTAACATTAGCATGGGTACGATATATGGACGAAAAAATGTGGCACCCCACCATGAGCTTGTTGGACGTCCTATTGCACAACTATGGACATTGATAAGGAGTCAGCCCTCCTTTGCAGGCCATTAGGTACATAAAAACATCTTATATGTGCTGTATGTATATTTCTGACCCAGCAGATTGAGTCATATTATAGAAAACCCACAATTAACTTTATAGGTTATATCAATAGCTTTGATATTAAACCGTTTTCAAATGCCTCATTTTAAAGGTCTCAAATATAAGGAATGAATGCACATCTGTCAGCCAATAGGAAAGAAGCCAGTGAGTACTGGTAAGAGTACCGTAGGTGGAGAGGCCGTAGGGTTGCGTGGTTTGAGAGTAGGGTGTGTACACTGTGGACTGCTGCATGCTGCTGAACTGGGACTGGCCGGTGTACGGAGACATGGGCGGCGCCACGGGAGTGGACAGGATGTGAGGGTAAGGCCTGTCAATCAAACACACAAGGACGCTGAGAACACGGAACAGGAAGTCGATGCTGTGAATGTAATGAGAATAATGTGAATTTAATATCTTACTTTGATGGATAGAGAGGAGGCGAGTACTGGTGAGCCGGTCGAGGACTGAAGCCGCTGCTGGTTATAACTGCACACAGTATATCACAAATAATATCAGTTATATGTTCTCAGAGACCATCCCTGTCAGTACTGGTACCCCCCCTTTCCTTCCCCAGATGCATATGCTTTTTAATGATAGTTAACAGTCATTTCTGTTCATTTAGTAAAAGAGGAAATAAATATACATGAACTTCTCTCTCACTAGAAGACAATATGGAAAAACTGGCCCTAAACTCTTATTGTGGTTTCTCTCATTGTTCCTTCTTTTCCAGCTCTTTCTTTCTTTCCTTTTTTCTTGCCTGTTCTTGCCTATTTTTATTTATTATAGTTTATACACTGGTACCTTGTAACTCAGCGCCCCCTAAACTCAAAATCTCTGAAACTCCATGCCCTTTGTCGAGAAATCTGTACCCTTAAACTCAACGTTTCCCTTAAACTCAACGTGTTCAGTTTGTTTTTTAAAAATGTTTTTATTAAATTTCAAATTAACAATGGTCAGCGTTTGAACATGAGACGAATCTGCATTAATGTGGAATAACCATCAGATCCAGTCTGAAAGCTCCATGTGTATCTGTGTTTATGTGGATTTTCCTCCCTGTCTCACTTTTTAACTTGTGTTACAGCTCGAGGTTCTGAGAATTATTTCAATGTTTTTATATTATATTTGTGTTATTTTCAGTGTATAAGTGTCAAAAACAACCTCATTATTTTACATGAGCCTAAAATATATGCAGTTCCAAGGGACCATGAACACATTAACAGCTTTCCCAAACATCCTCATGGGAAAAAATACCTTGAAACTCATCGTCTTTTAAACTAAACGCCACTCCCAGAACCAACTGCCGTTGAGTTTCAAGGTACTGCTGTAGTTCTACTTCTTGCTTTTCCTCTAGCGCTGGTGTGGCGTAATGGTAAGATCCACACTGCTGGAAACGTGGGGGGTTTGAATCCTGGGCTGGGCTCACAAATACGAGAACAAGAACTGAGCTAACTGGGATGAGGGGCACATATCTGTGCACCTTCAGTGCCGGTCCCAAGCCCGGATAAATAAGAGTGTTGCATCGGAAAGGGCATCCAAACTGTGCCAAATGAAATATGAAGACGAATGATCTGCTGTGGCGACCCATAACAGGAGCAGCTGAAAATAATAATTTCCTTTTTATTTGTCCTTATTTTGCTTCTCATTTTAATCGAACCCAGTTCCTTTTTGCTCTGAGGTGACAGCTTTACCCTTTTTGCCACCGCGCCCCGTGCTAAACCAGGTCCAGTCTAACATATACACTCTTACAAGCAACTAAATTCAATTCAAGAAATTGAGTGGCAACTCAGTGGTGGGGCTTGAACCGGCAACCTTCTCATTTTAGTCTTTCTGTTCCTTATCTTCTTATCTTGTGTACAGATTATTATACATTACACAAACCGCTCCAGTATGTTTCTTCATCCTCACTTCATTTTCTTCCTCCATTACTAGTTTGACTAGTTGCCTTTTGGCCAATTTTTTTTATTTAGACCTGCGTTGCGCGTTTAAAGTGTTTAGAGAATGAAACTTGACAGATGAGCTCACGTGTTAGAATCGTAACGTATATCCTGTCTATATTAAGACGCTTCGTAAACCTGACACAGTTTGGTAAATGAGTTTAACTGTCACTTCCCACTGTGAGATGGATGGATTCGTAAACATTGTTAACACAACTCCTATAGGAAACAATGCAATCATCTCTCTGTCACACACACACACACACACACACACACACATTTCTTTGCTGTATTGAGACATCAGCAGGTTCTGTCAGCTGGAACTTGGGCCTCGGTTCTCTCTGCAGGGGGATGAATGCTTAGAAAAGTTGATGTGTGTGTGTGTCAGTGTGTAATACTGCTAAATACAGACACAATAACTCAGTGACAACAAAGATTAAAGCTTCATAGCTTTCAACATGTTTTAAGGGGTATTTAAGGTATTGTGTGTGTATGCGCATGTGGCCAGTTTAAGATGACCTGTGTATTGTGACATTGATGATATGATCTCTGTCCAATTTTATTGAACCTGAGTCCACTGTAGCCTCGCTTTAAATTTAATCTCTAACTGAGCTTTGCTTTCTTAGATGATGTTTCTCTGATGACCACAACTGTAAATAGTTTAATAAAGTGGACGTTTGTGTGTGTGTGTGTGTATGTGTGTGTGTGAGAGAGATATCTTACCTGACCCCGTGTAAGAATCAAGTCCTGAATCCGCTGCCGTGTTGACTGCTTCACTGCTGTTCAGAGGTTCTGTCTTTACTGAGGGGAACATGAATATTAGAATTAAATAAGATCTACTATTAAATTTCCTTTTGTTATAAAATTTATAAAGAAAAAAACATTCAAACTCAACGTGAATCATTCCACAATAAACAGGTGACGTGGTATCAGGTGAGGGTGTCATGATTAGGTTAGGATCCACCAATCAGTTAAAAATTTCTAAATGCAAGAATGTAGACACAGATTTAGGTCTTTCACCATCTACTGTACATGATATTGTGAAAAGATGTAGGAAGTCCAGAGAAGCCAAGGCTAGAAACTACTCTTAAATGTGTGTGACCTTTGAGTCCTCATATAGCACTGCATGAGAAATCATCATGTTGCCATGTTAAATAGTCAAATGGGTTTGAAAGTGCTTTGGAAAACTGTTGTGACTTAACACAGTCCGCCACTGTATCAAGAAATGCAAAGGGATAATGGGATTTTAGAGAGACACCTGATGCCATCAAGGCTACATCTTTTTCCAGGACCTCATTCTGCACATGATGTAACAGTGTGGCTTCGTAGACTAAGTGCAGGTGCTTGACTGGCCTGCCTGCAGTCCAGTTCTGCCTGCTATTAAAGTCGCATCATAAAGGAATGAAATTTAGTTTTTTATCCTCTGTTTTGTTAGCACAACTTTTATTTATGTTGCTTAATTATTCCTGGATTTGTTCCCAGTTCTATTGTAATTCTGTTAAATGCAGAACATGAATAAATGTTAACATTATAATCACAGCACACGTTAAAACACACACACACAAGGATCATAACTGTTCACAGCACACACACATGCAGTATACCGTAGTCCTTCATACTTGGGGCAGTGGGCGGAGAGCTACAGCCCAGCAGCCAATCAGCTGTGTTTAGAACGGTCATGTTCTCGCCTGAGGAACGGGGGGTGAGGTCAGTTACATCACAGACTACATCGGCCAAAAACATTTCACTAAAAACACTTAATATTCAGCAGCCCAAGCAATTTTGGGAATAATTCATACAAAAATCATTCCGCTCTGACAGTGACAACGACTACATACTTATGGATACGACTAAACATAAAAGGATTGCACAGCTGTACAGAGGACACAGCAATTGAATATCAAATAATAAATAAATGAATAAATACTTTTTTTATTTAATGTAATTTTAATAATCCACTTCATCCTGGTTAAGATTTAGGTCTTTCACCATATACCGTACATAATATTGTGAAAAGATTTAGGGAGTCCAGAGAAATCTCAGTCTGTGTAGGGTAAGGCTGGAAACTACTGTTAAATGTGTGTGACTTTCAAGCTTTCATATAGCACTGCATAAGAAACTGTCACGTTACTGTAATAAATACAGTCACATGGGTTTGAAAGTGCTTTGGAAAACTGTTGTGACAACACAGTCCGCCGCTGTTTCAAGAAATGCATAAAACGATGCCAAATTTTGTAGTAAAAACATATGCTATGGTCAGATGAGTCCAAGTAATAAATAAAAAAAAATACTATAATTTTTATTTGATTAGATTTTTATAATCCACTTTATCCTGGTTAGGATTACGGCAGGTCCAGTTTCACCGGGAAACACTGGACGCAGGGCAGGAGTACCCTAAACAGGGCGCCAATCCATCGCAAGGCTTCAGACAACTCTCCCCTGTCCAGACATCAAGTCCAGCCAATCACTTTTTATGCCAAGCTCGGCTATTACATAACCATTCCACCTAGAACCCCTACTTCCGACTAGTCCGGGCTGCTACGTGGAAAAAGTGAATACACTCGATTAGCCGTTGATTCACATACTGAGCAGCACACATTCACACCAAATTACACTCACTTGTGGGAAAGTTTACAGCAGCCAGTTAAACATGAGGTATTTTGGGAAGTACCAGGATCAAACCCAGCTCAGAGCTCAGAACCCCAATATTGTGGTTTTTATGAGTACAATCGCAAATCAGGAAAGACTTCCTCTGGACTTCTTACTGACCTTTTAGTTTTGATTTGGGGTTTGAAATTGGATTATATTTCTATAGAATGTCTTTATTTGTCATATAAACGTATACATGTGTACAGTACAATCAAATTCTTTCTTCGCATATTCCAGCTTGTTTGGAAGCTGGGGTCAGAGTGCAGCGTCAGCCATTGTTCCGAGCCGAGAGGGTTAAGGGCCTTGCACAAGGGCCCCACAGTGGCTGCATGGCGGAGCTGGGATTCAAACTCTTAACCTTTCAATTGATAATCAAAAGCTCTACCCACTAGGCTACCACTGTCTTTATTTGATTTAATGTGTGGTTATGCATGGTCACATTCTCTCCATGGCTTAAAGTACTCTTAAAAAGCAAATACTCGATCATTGTTATTCTTTAAACATCTTTAAATGTGTAGATCCTGATGTTTGTGGACTGGTGCGTGATTGAATGTTTGTGAAAGCTTAAGAAATTCCAGTTAAGTAAGATGAATTAGCTTTATTAAACTCTGGAATTGTTTCCGCCTGTGGCTCAGTGCGTGTATAAGTGTGTGTGTGTGTTCAGATTGGACCGTGTGATGATGAGGTACGCTGAGGAGAATGCTGAATATGTTGCAGTTTTGACAAAATGTGTGTCTGCTAAAATCATTAGGCGCGCTCCAATCGTAATGATTTATAGACTTCTGCTGTCTGTGTTCCTCTATTGTTTCATTAAGTCTGTACGTTAAAACCAGATGAGATCACCGCCGCCCACTCTCTCTCTCTCCCACACACACACACACAGATATATGTAGTTATACGTCCATGTCTGTTCACATAAACTTTAAAGGGTTACCAACTGCTAAATAGCCTTTGGTCATCCTAAAGAGGCACTTAACATTCTATCACATACTTCATATCACTCAGACTGGGTCAGTTAGGGTGGCCGGTTCATTAACTAGCAGGTTTTGGTATGTAAGTGGTAACCGAAGCTCCCAGGGAGAACACATACGGACACAGAAAGTACACAACTGCATTACGCATGTTTAGATCCGCTTTAACCTGCATTGCTAACTTGTGTCTTATACACTAAGATGGACTTATACACGATAAACAGATGAACCCACTGACTGATCACATTTAGACCCCCAAACTCGAGTTCAGTCATCACATTTTCTGATTTGTCAGGAGAAATCTCCAAAATCTGGAAACAGCCCCACATGGAAATGTAATATATGACATACATGCACCTATATATGTCACCTGTAAGGTGATACATTATTTTAACATACATGTATCCTATGGATATATGTAGATTTAAGTTTATACCATATATGAAATACCTATAATAAAATATGTGTGTACATACGTATATTAAATATGTATGTAGGATATAGGACAGGACAGTTGGTTCTTACCTCCTGTTCCATTGGTTGAGATGCTGTTAGTAAGAAGACTCTTATCCAGTTTAGAGCTGCCGTCATTGGTGCTGGGAACTGTGTGCTGAGTGTTGATTAATTCCTGCATCTTCAGTGATCTGCACACACACACACACACACACACACACACACACACACAAAGGCACAAATGGTCAGTTGTTAGATCAGTGGGTCAGGCCATGAATCAGTGGGTCAGGTATTGGATTAGTGGGTCAGGTACTTGATCAGTGGGTCAGATATAAGATCAGTGGGTCAGGTATTAGATCAGTGGGTCAGATATAAGATCAGTGGGTCAGATACTAGATCAGTGGGTCAGATACTAGATCAGTGGGTCAGATACTGGATCAGTAGGTCAGGTATTGGATTAGTGGGTCAGGTACTTGATCAGTGGGTCAGGTACTAGATCAGTGGGTGAGATATTAGATCAGTGGGTCAGATACTGGATCAGTGGGTCAGATTTTGGATCAGTGGGTCAGGTATTAGATCAGAGGTTCAGGTAATAGATCAATGGGTCAGGTACTAGATCAGTGGGTCAGATATTGGACTAGTGGGTCAGGTACTAGATCAGTGGGTCAGATACTTTATCAGTTGGTCAGGTGTTAGATAAGTGGGTCAGATATTAGATCAGTGGGTAAGGTAGTGGATCAGAGGGTCTGGTACTAGATCAGTAGGTCAGGTGTTAGAACAGTGGGTCAGGTACTGGGCCAGTGGGTCAGGTACTTGTTCAGTGGGTCAGGTACTGGATCAGTGGGTCAGATACTGGAAAGAGAACAATACACCTGTGTAACAACCCACTGCGGACCATCATACACACTTACATCACACAGTGGGAACATCACATGGGAAATATAAAGACCTTACAGACACTGACCATCAGCAGGCTCAAACCCAGGACCTCAGGAACCACGGCGCTGTGTCTCACCTACTCAAACAGTCGCACCACTGTGCTGCTTTCCAATAGTTACAACAAGTCCTTGTTTTTCTACTTCTGTAATTTCTCATGACTGCACCTTTGATCTCACTACATGATTTAAACAGACGTCTGCGTTCTGTCTGTCTACAGCAGAAACATCTGCACAAAGATTCAGTCACACACTGAGTGAGCCAGTTCACACACACACACACACACACACACATACACACTTAAATACATACATACACACAAATACACAGACACACACACACAGTGAGCCAGTTCACACACACACACACACACACACTTAAATACATACATACACACAAATACACAGACACACACACTGAGTGAGCCAGTTCACACACACACACACACACACACACACACTTAAATACATACATACACTTAAATACATACATACACACAAATACACAGACACACACACACAGTGAGCCAGTTAACACACACACACACACACACACACACACACACACACACACACACACACACAGAGATACACAGTCACACAGAATGAGTCAGTTAACACACACACACACATAAATATACACACACAGTAGCACACACACACAGACACACACAGTAGCACACACACGCACACGCACACACACACACACACACACACACATATATATATATATATATATATATATATATATATATATATTTATACAAACAGTCACATGGAGAAGGAAGAATGACAGACATACACAGTCACACACACAAGAGAAACACACATAGACGGTCACACACTTACACTCACAAACACACACACACACACACACAAATACACACAGTACACACAGCGAGCCAGTTCACACACACACAAGATAAACACAAAAACGGTCACTCACACACACATACACAGACACATACATACATACATACATACATACACACACAAATACACACAGTCACTCACACACACACATACACACACATAAACATACACAGTCACACACACAGTGAGCGAGTTAACACACACACACATAGACACACAGAGAATACACACACAGACACAAAGACACACACAGTCACACACAGTCACATGAAGAAACACACACAGACATAAACACACACAGGCCCAGACACAGGTACTTAAAGTATTTAAGAGAACCTGCGTCCAGTACACACCCACACAAAATGACTTAACCATCGCTCTGTGTGTGTGTGTGTCTGTGTGAGTGTGTGTGTGTGTTCTTGACTGAGATTTTGCATATTCTTGTGTCCGGTCTCCCATATCGTTCCAGAGTGTTCAAAATCAATTTACTAATTAAACTAATTAAACATTTAACAACATCTAACAACTCTAAGCAGCTGAATAATCATTTCAAAATAAAGCTAACAAACACCTACAAAGCCTTTAGCCTGGATTTCCAATGTCAACATGTCATCAACAATGGCTGTTATGAAAAACTCTGAAAGTCAAAGCAAGATTCAGAAGCAAAACCTCCGTATGAAAACGGCAGGACCTGCAGGAAGCTTTAGCTGATGATGTAGTGGTGGTGGTGCACCGTTCTACTGTTCTATGTACGCCATGCAAAAGAAACAATTACTGTGGATGTGAAGATACTGGCTGTCAGACACAGTGTGTGTATGAGTGTGTGTATGAGTTACCTGTTGTCAGAAGGGTTTTGAGTGGAGGGATCAGAGAGAGATTTCTTCACCTGCCAAGAACAAAGCAGAAAGAAAATTAGTAAATATTTTTACATTCCCTGTTTTTATCCAGTCATAAGGCTCTCATTAGAATTCCTCTGATTGACCCGGTAATTAAACACACCAGATAAATGTGTTCCTGTTCTTTTATTGGAATGAAAACGTTACTGAAATCAGTGCTGGGCGCTCGAGTGGTGCAGCAGTCTGTTACACTAGCAAACCAAACTACCCAGAAATGGCCAAGTGTGTGTGTGTGTGTGTGTGTGTGTGTGTGTGTTTGGCTGTAAGATAAAGTATAACATCCTTGTAATGGACTTATACAGCCTGGTCTAAGCCCAGTCCGCCTTGGACATTAGCCAATCATGTTTATGCAGATGCCCAACCGGCCGACAGCTCCGCTGAGATTGTTACCCCGGGTTCCCAGATCTTAGCAGCAGTAGGTTAGCGTACTTTTACCGCCGCTCCACCCACACTAATGTTGCAAAGTCAAGCCGATAGGAAATGATCCCAAACAACCTCTGGTCAAGCTCCAAAAATAACTTCCTTTTTTATTTGAAGAAAAGAGAGGGCGTGGTGCTATTTGAGTTTATCTCTTCAGTAAATTGCTGACAGTTTCAGTGGGTAGCGCTGCCGCCTAACAGAATGAAGGGCTTTGGTTCGATTCCCCAGCCTGTGTGGAGTCTGCATGTTCTCCCTGTTTGCATGTGTGTTTCCTCTGGGTAATCACCCCCACTGTGACCCTGACCAGGATAAAGCGGTGGTAAAACAGACAATGAATAAATGAATGGATTAAAATATATGCATAGAGGCACCTTCAGTTTTTAAATATTGTAGATCACTGTCAAGTTGATAACATGATTTCTGTATGTCTGTCTATCTATATATCTGTCTGTCTGTCTATGTATCTATCTGTCTGTCTATGTATCTGTCTGTCTATCTATCTGTCAGTGTGTCTGTATGTCTATGTACCCATCTATCTGTCTTACTATCTGTCTTACTATCTGTCTGTCTGTCTGTCTGTCTGACTATCTATCTATCTATCTATCTATCTATCTATCTATCTATCTATCTATCTATCTATCTATCTATCTATCTATCTATCTATCTATCTATCTATCTATCTATCTATCTATCTATCTATCTATCTATCTATCTATCTATCTATCTATCAAAATGCCTAAAACCGTTCTTGCAATTCTTTTCTCATTTCCAGTTTGATTAAAATGCCGCTGTTTGATTTGTTGATTTGTTTACACAATTTCAGATTTAGTTTGCATGTACTGAACATTTAAATCTGATTCTACAGTTTATCACACGTTCAACTAATAAAGA